>NC_037668.1:118525084-118640084 GCF_003255815.1 Theropithecus gelada
ATTTAATATGAAATTTGTTTTTATTTGTTACCAATATCTGAATAAAATGAAGAAATGTATTATGGAAACTCAGAATATAGCTTCTATTTGCTAAGGAATGGTAACATAATTCAAGATTCCAAAGGTAAAGTGTATGGAAATAAGCCTATCAGAACCTTATATTACAAAATAGATTGAGCAAAGCAAATTTGACTTAAGAATAGGAAATGAGTAAAGTTGCTCTTTAAGGAAACATACCTTCCCATTTAAAAAACAACATAATACTTCCTCTCCATTTTTCTGCCTGTGTATGAAGTAGAAAAAATTTAATTAATGGTTTGTAATCCAAATGAGTGTCAATCTTTACGGACTTATCTTAAGAGGCCAGTCTCATTCTAACCATTCTAACAATGCTGTCATTGCTTCAGCTGTGTTTTGGACGTACTTTTTGAGAACTGCTTTAGAGTTGGTTTACAAACTTCCAACAAAATTAGGACTACTACTGCTTAATAGTCAAAAACCCAACTCTCTTTTATTTTAAATAACTAAAATTGCATTACTTATTTTGAATATCTTTCCAAATTATTCATCAAATTGTGTCCTGGATGACTTTGACTATTTTCAAAACACGAAATCCTCTTGCGAAGAATGAAGGGGTACCATATTTTAGAACTTCACAGTTATGTTCCACAGTCTCCAACAGCAATCCACAAATAAGAGTGATGACATTGTTTAAATTATGGTAGTCTCTCATTCTCAGCAAACTATCACAAGAACAGAAAACCAAACACCGCATGTTCTCACTCATAGGTGGGAATTGAACAATGAGAACATGTGGACACAGGAAGGGGAACATCACACACTGGGGCCTGTTGTGGGGTTGGGGAGGGGGAGGGATAGCATTAGGAGATATACCTAATGTAAATGACGAGTTAACGGGTGCAGCACACACACCAACATGGCACATGTATACATATGTAACAAACCTGCACGTTGTGCACATGTACCCTAGAACTTAAAGTATAATAAAGAAGAAAAATAAATAAATAAATTATGGTAGTCAACATCATTGTAATAAGTAGATAACCATGAAGGTGGCAGCTTTGACAAGGGTCACATTTTCTTGTCATCACTCCTTCACGTGCATACAACGTTATATAAGGAGTTAATGTTTTATAAAGCATTTAGCACCACAAACATTCAATAAATGGTTGCTATTATCATTGTATTATATAATAAGAGATAGTTTTAGCAGTGGTGACTATAATCTCTCCATTGAATCAAAAAGATCAGATAATAATGGATAGTCCTCAGCACACTATGTTTATATGAATATGGTTCCTGGGTTGTTGGGGTTTTTTTTTTTAATTATTATGGTTATGTAAATAAGGGAGCTAACTTTTCTCTTTGGCTAGAGGCATCCCCCTTACCTGTTCACTTGTTACTCTGTTGATGGTCATTGCTCTTCCCCAAAATTCTGTCATATCATTTAAATCTTTCTCCTATATATATAATTTGTTTATCTTTGTATTCCTAGCTTGTAGTCTTCTAAATTCTGTTTATTATGTTGCTTGAGTTACTTATTTGGAGATCATGCCATCAGATAAGATTGTATCACTTTTGACAAAAGCCACTACAAAGCCAATACAGGAGATGATGGCAGGTATAGTGTGATGTGGAGTAAGGCAGTGAGTAGATACTGTTGTGTTCTACCCAAATCCCCTCTTCAGGGTTGATTTACTCATTCTCCAGCTACTGGGGGATTTAACACCAGCAAACAATGCTAACACACTGCTAGACTTTTCCCTAGAAGTTTGGAAAATCAATGACTCACACTAAGTAGGAATTATAGAATTGCTATGTTATTGGGGGTGAAAAGAATTCAAAATATCAGAGTAAGAGGTATGTCAGAGTGGATATGCTATGTGAAGCCAGAAATCGTCCCAGACAGCTGTTTATGAAAAGACCCAGAGTACCCTCCATTTACCAAAGTGATTGATATGAAATGCAGTAAAGAAACACCTGGATCATTGAGAAGCTCAGTGGTATACAGGCCAGGGCTGATAGCGAGAGGTATTGCTAAAGCAGGGATTATTCCAGAATCCTGATAAAAGAGGCCAAGTGATGACACTTAACCATCAAAACCAAGGTGAGCACAATTATTATGATGAATGGCAAGACTGGAATGGCAACTAGGGCTCCTCAACCCTCAGAGAGACATGGAGATGGTTCCTGGAACACAGTGTTCATAGAGGCAAAAGAGGTGGGCAGACAATAAGGATATTGCTTAATTTATGCAAGTTTTTTTAAAAATCAAGGATGAATGTTTAGATGATCAGAAAGCTAAAGGCAACCACTCTAGTAAAGTCACAATTTATTGTCCAGACCTGAGCCAGTTCTCAAATTCAGAACCTATTGACTAAAGGAAACACCTGGTCCCTATGAGGATGAACACTACAACATCGCATCAGATGTATTCCTTAGTAATTCTCCAGTCCTTTCCTAAAGGAATTGATGGCCCATTTACTTGGGTAACCATGTTTTGGAGAAAGGGGACTACTCAGAACTTTCCAGGATTATTAACGCAAGGTCTGAAATGACATTGATATCTGGGGAATCAAAGCACCACCATGGCTTGTTTTAGATTTTAGAGTGGGAACATAAAGGGGCAAGGTAATAAATGAGATTGTGGCATGGTTCTGGCTCAGGTTGGGTCCACTCAATCCAATGGGTACTTCAACCCACCTAGTGATCATTTACTGGTCCCCAAATACTTAATTGGATCAGTCTTACTTTTTAGTCAGCAGCTTTTATATTGGTTCCTTACCTGTAGGGTAAGAGCTATTATAAGGGAGAATGCCATGCAAAAGCCTTGGGAACTGCCTCCCACCCCCCGCCAACACAGTACATTTAAAACAATATTATATCCTAGGAAGAAGGGCAAGATTTAAAGCATGCAAAGGTCATGGTACCTCTTGTATTGCCATTTAATTCACTGGCCCCTATGAAAACCAAATAGTGCGTGGTGGATGGAAGTAGAGTACTGCAGACATAACCAAGCAGTAGCCATAATTGCAGCTGCTATGCCAGATGCAGTATCTTTGTTAGTGCAGACAAACAGAGCCTCAGGCACTTGGTATGAGGCCATCGATCTGGGGAATGTATTCCTTTCCATTCCTATAAAAGAAAGATCATAATCAGTTCACATTCACATGAGACTGAGAACCATATACATCTACAGCCTTATGTTAACTCTTCCTCCCTGTGTAATAACATAGTCCAATCTAACTCAGATTGCATAGACCAGTAGTTCTTAACCAGGAAAAATTTTGCCCCACAGGGGACATTTGGTGGGGACATTTGGTAATGTCTGGAGACATTTTTGTTTGTCACCACTGGGAGAGGTAGGAGGTAGGGCTGCTGGCATCTAGCGAGTACAGGCTAGGGATGTTACTAAACATCTTAAAATCTTCGCAGTGTTTAAGACAATACTCCAACAAAAGAGCATAGACTCCCAAGGGATCTGGAACAAGCATATGCATGTAAGACAGATATAAAAACCCACTCCTATCATGCTACAGGGACCCCAATGAGAACATCAAGTGGCCATGCAGCCAAAATTTCCCATCATAAGCTGGGTTATGTCAGATCTACAAAGTCATTAGGTTGAGAAGGCACAGAAAGAATACAAAATAAGATGGAAGTTGCTATAAACTGAATGTGTGCCCCCAAAATTCATAGGTTAAAGCATAGTTCCCAATGTAACGGCATTTGGAGGTGGAGCTTTAGGGAGATAATTAGGTCATGACAATGGGCCCTCATGAATGAGATTAGTGTCCTTATAAGAAGAGATTAGAGAGCTAGCTAGGTCCTTTCACCATGTAAGGACACACTGAGGAGTTGGCAGTCTGCAGCCCAGAAGAGGGCCCTCGGCAGAACCCAGCCAAGCTGGCATCCTGATCTTGAACTTCCAGCCTCTGGAACTGTGGGAAATAGATGCTTGTTGCTTAAGTTGCCCTGTCTGTGGTATCCTGCTGCAGCAGGCTAAGTTGACTAAGACAAAAGTTGTACATTCAAGATTGGGCACAAGCAAGACAAGAGGACATAAATAAGCTGCATAAATAGGTGAGCCATACCCTCCCTGCTGTCCACCACTATTACACTGATGTCACTGACTCAGTTCTTAACTATTGCTGGGTGGAAACGGGTCACTTATGACTAACTGACAGAGGGGGGAAAGTGCCAAGCTTGGTTTATAAATGAGTTAGCTCAGTATGAGGGTAAAAGCCAAAATTCGACTGCTGCACTACACCACCACTCAGGAGGAATCATGAAAGAAAGCAAGGAGGTCAAATCCTCCAGTCAGTGTATTTTGTCATCCACTTCGTGTAAAAAGGGTAGGAGCCCAGGATAAGAACATACATAGACACATGGGCAGTAGATGATGGTCTGACTGGTTTTTCAGGGACCAGGGGTGAGGGCGGGGAGGATAGATTTGAGAATTAGAAACAAGGAAGTCAAAGGAAGAAGAATGTGTATGGAAACATGAGAGAGGCCACAGTGTAAAGATCTTTATACCACATGTTTATTGTCACTAGAGAGCATTTACCATAGAAGAGGTACTAAGTAACAAACTATATAGTATAACTTAGCAAGCTGATGTCATCCACCCTCTGTCATTTCCCACACCAGTGTTACCATGGTTGAATAATGAAGTAGTTGTAACAGCAGAGATGTAAGCTATGCATGGGTCCAATAGCATAGGTTTCCACTTACCAAGGCTGATCTAGTTACTGCCACTCTGATTGTCCAACCTGGCAGCTACTGAGATCAATGCTATGCCCCTGTGATGGTTAATATTAAGTGTAACTTGATTGGATTGAGGGACGCAAAGTATCCTTTCCGGGTGTGTCTGCGAGGATGTTGCCAAAGGAGATTAACATTTGAGTCAGTAGACTGGGAGAGGCAGACCCACCTTAAATATGGGTGGGCACTATTCAATCAGCTGCCAGTCTGGCTAGAAAAAGCAGGCAGAAGAAGGTGGAATGAGAAGACTTGCTGAATCTTCCAACCTTCATCTTTCTCCCGTGCTGGATGCTTCCTGCCCCTCGAACATCAGACTGCAAGTTCTTTGGCTTTTGAACTCTTGGACCTACACCAGTGGTTTTCCAGGGACTCTTGGGCTTTCAGACAGAGACTGAAGGCTGCAACTGTTGGCTTCCCTACTTCTGAGGTTTGGGAACTTGGAATGAGCCACTACTGTCTTCCTTGCTCCTCAGCTTGCAGACAGCCTATCGTGGGACTTTACCCTGTGACTGTGTGAGTCAATTCTCCTTTATAAACTCCCTTCCATATATACATATATTCTATTAGTTCTGTTCCACTAGAGAATCCTGACAAATATGGCCTCCAATATGGCACCATATATTGAAACTAAATATCCCATTGGTGGCAAGATGACTGCATAAGTACCTTTCTATTCTTGAAGAACTAGAGATTGATCTTACATGGGATCAACACTAGGATTAGAATATGAGGTTATCTTTCCTGCCCCTATAGCCTAAGCCAGTAGTATTATCCAAGAATTTAGAGAATGCTTGATTCAACAACATGAGATGCCACAACACATTGCATCAAACCAATTGACCTACTTTATAGCAAAGACGTGGCAGTAGGCACATGACCATGGGTCCAACAGATCTATCATACACCACACTAACCAGAAGCACTGACCTTGCAGAGCAGTGTAATAAATAGCCTCTTAAATATGCAACTGAGGGTGTTCTGTTTTTATCTAAAGTGTAAAAAGTTGGAAAAAGGATCACTCCCACCTGAACAGTAATAAAAGTTCAGATAAAGCAAAAAATCATAACATTTTTTGAACCTATCAAAGAGGTAAAATCACAGAGCAACCAAGTAGCCTGAAATATCAGAAAAAAAAAAATCCTTTCTAAATAGACAAAAACACAAATGTGGCTCACCTGTGGCAGAACACAAGCGGAAAAGAAGATACAAGAAGATAAGAAGAATTCAACCAAAATTTTTAACAAATTGTTAGACTAATTATACACTAGTGTGAGTGTGTAGAACCCCTGAGAGCTTCGGAGACAGAGTTCACACACTCTCACAGGCTCTTTGCCTTCAGCCTTCATTATGTGCACAAGCCAGGTTGAGGCCAGGGCAGGAGAACAGAGAAACTTTCCTTCAGTGGTATAGACTGAGAGGAAAGGAAGTGCTGCCACTGAAGGAAAGGCACAAAGCCCTGCTCCACCCTGGCTTCCCTATAGATCAAAATCTAAGCAGCTGGGGTAAGGGCAGCAAACACTGGCACACTGATGACAAATGTATAGACCCACTGTAGCTAAAGGAAGGGCAAAAAAACAAACTAATAAACCAATGAAGAAAAATACTCTACCTTTGGGGAAGAGGTAAGAAATATTCTTGGCCCAGATCTTCAGAGCTCTCCTGTCACTGGGCAAGAGAAAAGAAATGCTTTTCTGCATAAGACTTGCCACGTAACGAGGTAGAGTTCAGCTGTGATGGGAAAAAGGGGCAAGATCGTAGAGAAAACTCCATCTCCAAGACTCAAGAATACAGGGCCTGCCTAAGACTAGGAATGAATCAGGATACTAGAAAACCCCCAGCTCCTACCACCAAGTCAGCAAGCCCCAAGTAACATGCAGAAACAATGTATCACCACTGAGGAGAGACATAAGCACAGAGAGAGACCACCTATGAGGCACAAGTGCACAGAAAAAAACAAAAACTGAGAGTAAAACATGAACACTGGCAAAATCCTTCAGTAATTTAGGTCCCACCTTAAGCACAAGGTAACCCTAAAGAATCTGAAGCCAGTGGTGTACTGAAGTTAACTGTAGAGACAACCAAACCTAAACTCAGCTCAACTGCTGATTATATTTATTCAACTTCCCTACCCATATCCCCCTCACACATACTAACGACCTAGAGTTAAAAGAGGTTTGCCAGTTACCAGGCATACATACTGTTTATGCTAATCTTTGCTGTCCTAGCTATGATTTCCAAAATTCAATCAAAAATTTCAAGACACACTAAAAAAGAGGGGGAGAGATTAAAAATAAATAAATAAAACACTGCCAAGAGACAAAGCAATCAACTAAGCCAGACCCAGATGTTGAAACTATCAGACCATGATTAATATGTTAAAAGCTTCACTGAAAAGCCAACAACATGCATGTGTCTAATTTCAGCAAGAGTTGGAATCTACAAATAAAAGTGAGAAATGGAAATATTAGAAATATAAAAACCTGGACTGGGCACTGGTTCATACCTCTAGTCCCAGCACTTTGGGAGGTCGAGGTGGGTGGATAGCTTGGGCCCAGGAATTTGAGAGCAGCCTGGGCAACATGGAAAAACCTTGTCTTTATAAAAAATACAAAAATTAGCCAGGTGTGGTAGCACACACCTGTGGTCCCAGCTACTTAGGAGGCTGAAGTAGGAGAATCACTTGAGCCCAGGAGGTCAGGGCTGCAGTGAGCTGTGATCCCACCATTGTACTTCAGCCCAGGTGACAGAGTGAGACATTGTCTCAAATTTCTTTAAGAAAGGAAAAGAAAAAGACATATAAAAACCCGGTATTAAAGATGAAGTATGTTTTCTACAGGCTCATCAACAGAATCAACACAGCTAAGGGAAAAAACAGTGAACTTGAGGACAAGCCCATGAAAGGTACCCAAACTTAAACATCCAGAGGAAAAAATGTGAATATTACAGATGAGTAGCCAAGAGTTGTGGAACAATATCAAATAGTCTAATATACCAGGATAAAAAGAGGAATAGAATAAGCTAGAGAGGTATTTGAGAAGATAATGACAGACCCAGACATGGTGGCTCACACCTGTAATCCAAGCACTTTGGGAGTCCAAAGCAGGTGGATCGTTTGAGCTCAGGACTTGGAGACCAGCCTGGGCAACATGGTAAAACCCCATTTCTACAAAAAAAAATACAAAATATTAGCTGGGTGTAGTGGCACACAACTGTAGTCCCAGCTACCCAGCAAGTTGAGGTGGGAGGACCGCCTGAGCCAGTGGTTGACAGTGTAGTGAACCGTGATTGCACCACTGCACTGCACTCCAGGCTGGGTGACAGAGTGAGACCCTATCAAAAAAAAAAAAAAAAAAAAAAAAAGACAAGACAAGATAACGGTAAATAATTTTTCCAAAACAAAACAAAACAGCAAATCAGAGATCAAAGAAACACAAAAAAGGTGAATACTAAAAACAACCACAGTTGCACACACACACACACACACTTGCTTCAAGTGTGTCATATTCAAACTTCCAGAAACCAAAGATAAAGATAGAATCTTGAAGGCAAGAGAAAGCTAGATAAAAATGACACATGTCAAACTTAAGAAAAAAATATACATTGTAGCAAACTATTTGTCATAATAATACAACCCAGAAGACAATGAAGTGACATCTTTAAACTGCTAAAAAGGAAAAAAAATTTTAATCTATCTCCTCAGAATTCTATACCCAGTAAAAATATTTCTAACAAAAGCTGAGAGAATTCATTACCAGCAGACATGCACTACAAAAAGATTTGTTTCATGTCTTCAGTAATAAAGAATATGTATCAAAAAGAAATTTGTATTTACACAATAAAATTAAATCTCCAGAATAATTAAAATAAAGGTAAGTGTAAAAGATATTTATCTCATTTGTAATAGCTCTACAAGATAATTGATGGTCTAAATTTAAAATATTAGTAAAGAATTGAGAACTTATAATTAAGTATATAGTGTAATGGTCAATCTAGTCAAGTTAGGTGTCAGCTTGTTCTAGCTGTTCTGGCAGCCAATTGAATGGTGCCTACCTACATTGAGGGTGGGTCTGCCTCTCCCAGTCCACTGACTGAAATGTCAATCTTCTTTGAAAACACTCTCACAGACATACCCAAGAACAATGCTTCATCAGCCATCTAGGCAACCCTCAATCCAGTCAGGTTGACACCTAATTTGACTGTACTGACCATCACAGTATGTTCTCTGGCAATGACAAAATTAAACTAAAAATCAAAACCAAAAACACATCTGAAAAGTTATCCCAAATATTAGAAATCAGTGCACTTCTGAATACCATATAGGTTTAAAAAAGTCATAAGGGTAAATTTAAAAAATAGTTTTAATTAAATGAAAATAAAAACAACATAAGAAAAATCAGGGAAATATGGTAAAACAATGCATGAAAAGAAATACATAGCATTAAATGCTTTTATTATAAAAGAAAAATGTTCTCAAATCAATAATCTAGGCTTCTGCTTAAAAACTAAAAAAAAAAAAGAAGTATAAATTAAGCCCAAAACAAGCAGGAGAAAAGAAATAATAAAAATAAGAGCAGCTATCAATGAATTTGAGAACAGAAAAAAAATTAAAACACTGAAACAAAAAGCTAGTTCTTTGAATAGATGAATAAAATTGGCAGACTTCCAGCCAAATTGATTAAGACAAAGAAGAGAGAATATGCAAACTACTAGTATCATAAATGAAAGATGGACATTACTACAGTTCATACATCATTAAAAGAGCAAAAAGTGAATATTACAAATAAGTTCATGCTATATATTGAATGAACTAGATTAAATAAACAAATTCTTTAAAAGACACAAAATAACAAAGCTTACTCAAGAAGAAAAAATCTGAATATTTCTATTTCTATGAAAGAAAATAGATTTGTGGTATAAACTTTCCAATTAAAAAAAAAATTACAAGGCAGATAGCTTTACTGGACAAGTCTCTCAGACTTTTAAGGAAGAAAAAAGTCTCAAAAATACCAGTTCTACACAAATTCTTTAAAAAATAATAGAAGAAGAATGAACATTTTCTGGCTTATTAAGGCCAGCTCACTACCCTGATACCAAAACCAGACAAAGGCATTACAGCAAACCATTATCTTTCATAAACTTAGACACAAAAATCCTCACAAAATATTGGCAAATCAAATCTAGCAGTATATCTTTTTACATAATAGAGTATGACCAAATAGAATTCATTCCAGAAATGCAAGGTTAGTTTAACACATGAAAAATCAAACAATGCGGTAGGGGTTGCAAGATAGCCGAATAGGAACAGCTCCAGGCTACAGCTCCCAGTGTGAGCAACGCAGAAGATGGGTGATTTCTGCATTTCCAACTGAGGTACCAGGTTCATCTCACTGGGGTGTGTCGGACAGTGGGTGCAGAACAGTAGGTACAGCCCACCGAGCGAGAGCCAAAGCAGGGGGAGGCATCACCTCACCCGGGAAGTGCAAGGGGTAAGGGAATTCCCTTTCCTAGCCAAGGGAAACCGTGACCACACAGCATCTGGAAAACCAGGTTACTCCCACCCTAATACTGTGCTTTTCCAAGGGTTTTAGCAAATGGCACACCAGGAGATTATATCCAACCCCTGGCTTAGAGGGTCCCACACCCACAGAGCCTCCCTCATTGGTAGCACAGCAGTCTGAGATCTAACTGCAAGGTGGCATAGAGGCGGGGTGAGGGATGCCCACCATTGCTGAGGCTCGAGTACGGAAACAAAGCAGCAGGGAAGTTCGAACTCGGTGGAGCCCACTGCAGCTGAAGGAGGCCTGCTTGCCTCTGTAGACTCCACCTCTGGGGGCAGGGAATAGCCAAACAAAAGGCAGCAGAAACCTCTGCAGATTTAAATGTCCCCGTCTGACAGCTTTGATGAGAGTAGTGGTTCTACCAGCATGGAGTTTGAGATCTGAGAACGGACAGACTGCCTCCTCAAGTGGGTCCCTGATCCCCAAGTAGCCTAACTGGGAGGCACATCCCAGCAGGGGTAGACTGACACCTCACACGGCCAGGTACCCCTCTGAGACAAAGCTTCCAGAGGAACGATTGGGCAGCAACATTTGTTGTTCACCAATATTCACTCTTCTGCAGCCTCTGCTACTGATACCCAGGCAAACAGGGTCTGGAGTGGACCTCCAGCAAACTCCAACAGACCTGCAGTTGAGGGTCCTGACTGTTAGAAGGAAAACTAACAAACAGAAAGAACATCCACACCAAAACCCCATCTGTACATCACCATAATCAAAGACCAAAGGTAGATAAAACCACAAACATGGGGAAAAAAACAGAGCAGAAAAGCTGAAAATTCTAAAAATCCGAGTGCCTCTCCCCCTCCAAAGGAACGCAGCTCCTCGCCAGCAATGGAACAAAGCTGGATGGAGAATGACTTTGATGAGGTGAGGGAAGAAGGCTCAGACGATCAAACTTCTCCAAGCTAAAGGAGGAAGTTCGAACCCATTGCAAAGAAGCTAAAAACCTTGAAAAAAGATTAGATGAATGACTAACTAGAATACCCAATGTAGAAAAGTCATTAAATGACCAGATGGAGCTGAAAACCATGCCACGAGAACCACATGACAAATGCATAAGCTTCGGTAACTGATTCAATTAACTGGAAGAAAAGGTATCAGTGATTGAAGATCAAATGAATGAAATGAAGTGAGAAGAGAAGTTTAGAGAAAAACGAGTAGAAAGAAATGAACAAAGCCTCCAAGAAATATGGGACTATGTGAAAAAACCAAATCTGATTGGTATACCTGAAAGTGACGGGGAGAATGGAACCAAGTTGGAAAACACTCTGCAGGATATTATCCTGGAGAACTTCCCCAACCTAGCAAGGCAGGCCAACATTCAAATTCAGGAAATACAGAGAACACCACAAAGATACTCCTCGAGAAGAGCAACTCCAAGACACATAATTGTCAGATTCACCAAAGTTGAAATGAAAGAAAAAATGTTAAGGGAAGCCAGAGAGAAAGGTCGGGTTACCCACAAAGGGAAGCCAATCAGACTAACAGCAGATTTCTTGGCAGAAACTCTACAAGCTAGAAGACAGTGGGGGCCAATAGTCAATATTCTTAAAGAAAAGAATTTTCAACCCAGAATTTCATATCCAGCCAAACTAACTTTCATAAGTAAAGGAGAAATAAAATCCTTTACAGACAAGCAAATGCTGAGAGATTTTGTCACCACCAGGCCTGCCGTACAAGAGCTCCCGAAGGAAGCACTAAACATGGAAAGGAACAACCAGTACAAGACACTGCAAAAATATGCCAAAATGTAAAGACCATTGATGCTAGGAAGAAACTGCATCAACTAACAAGCAAAATAATCAGCTAACATCATAATGATAGCATCAAATTCACACATAACAATATTAACCTTAAATGTAAATGGGCTAAATCCTCCAATTAAAAGACACAGACTGGCAAATCAGTTAAAGAGTCAAGACCCATCAGTGTGCTATTTTCAGGAGACCCATCTCACGTGCAGAGACACACATAGGCTCAAAATAAAGGGATGGAGGGAGATCTACCAAGCAAATGGAAAACAAAAAAAGGCAGGGGTTGCAATCCTAGTCTCTGATAAAACAGACTTTAAACCAACAAAGATCAAAAAAAGACAAAGAAGAACCTTACATAATGGTAAAGGGATCAATTCAACAAGAAGGGCTAACTATCCTAAATATATATGCACCCAATACAGGAGCACCCAGATTCATAAAGCAAGTCCTTAGAGACTTACAAAGAGACTTAGACTCCCACACAATAATAATGGGAGACTTTAACAC
Organism: Theropithecus gelada; assembly: GCF_003255815.1. Taxonomy (NCBI): domain Eukaryota; kingdom Metazoa; phylum Chordata; class Mammalia; order Primates; family Cercopithecidae; genus Theropithecus; species Theropithecus gelada. Next base: position 118,537,689 of record NC_037668.1, read on the forward strand.
CCCACTGTCAACATTAAACAGATCAACGAGACAGAAAGTTAACAAGGATATCCAGGAATTGAACTCAACTCTGCACCAAGCACACCTAATAGACATCTACAGAACTTTCCACCCAAGTCATATACATTCTTCTCAGCACCACATCGCTCTTATTCCAAAATTGACCACATAGTTAGAAGTAAAGCACTCCTCAGCAAATGTAAAAGAACAGAAATTATAACAAATTGTCTCTCAGACCACAGTGCAATCAAATTAGAACTTAGGATTAAGAAACTCACTCAAAACTGCTCAACTGCATGGAAACTGAACAATCTGCTCCTGAATGACTACTGGGTACATAACAAAATGAAAGCAGAAATAAAGATGTTCTTTGAAACCAATGAGAACAAAGACACAACATACCAGAATCTCTGGGACACATTTAAAGCAGTGTGTAGAGGGAAATTTATAGCACTAAATGCCCACAAGAGAAAGCAGGAAAGATCTAAAATTGACACCCTAACATCACAATTAAAAGAACTAGAGAAGCAAGAGCAAACACATTCAAAAGGTAGCAGAAGACAAGAAATAACTAAGATCAGAGCAGAACTAAAGGAGACAGAGACACAAAAAAACCTTCAAAAAAAAATCAATGAAACCAGGAGCTGGTTTTTTGAAAAGATCAACAAAATTGACAGACTGCTAGCAAGACTAATAAAGAAGAAAAGAGAGAAGAATCAAATAGATGCAATAAAAAATGATAAAGGCGATATCACCACCGACCCCACAGAAATACAAACTACCATAAGAGAATACTATAAACACCTCTATGTGAATAAACTAGAAAATCTAGAAGAAATGGATAAATCCCTGTACGCATACACTCTGCCAAGTGTAAACCAGGAAGAAGTTGAATCCCTGAATAGACCAATAACAGGCTCTGAAATTGAGGCAGTAATTAATAGCCTACCAACCAAAAGAAGTCCAGGACCAGATGGATTCACAGCCACATCTACCAGAGGTACAAGGAGGAGCTGGTACCATTCCTTCTGAAACTATTCCAATCAATTGAAAAAGAAGGAATCCTCCCTAATTCATTTTATGAGGCCAACATCATCCTGATACCAAAGCCTGGCAGAGACACAGCAAAAAAAGAGAATTTTACACCAATATCCCTGATGAGCATTGATGCAAAAATCCTCAATAAAATACTGGCAAACTGAATCCAGCAGCACATCAAAAAGCTTATCCACTATGATCAAGTAGGCTTCATCCCTGGGATGCAAGGCTGGTTCAACATATGCAAATCAATAAACATAATCCAGCATATAAACAGAACCAAAGACAAAAACCACATGATTATCTCAATAGATGCAGAAAAGGGCTTTGACAAAATTCAACTGCCCTTCATGCTACAAACTCTCAATAAATTCGGTATTGATGGAACGTATCTCAAAATAATAAGAGCTATTTATGACAAACCCACAGCCAATATCATACTGAATGGGCAAAAACTGGAAGCATTCCCTTTGAAAACTGGCACAAGACAATGATGCCCTCTCTCACCACTCCTATCCAATATAGTGTTGGAAGTTCTGGCTAGGGCAATGAGGCAGGAGAAAGAAATAAAGGATATTCAATTAGGAAAAGAAGAAGTCAAATTGTCCCTGTTTGTAGATTACATGAGTGTATATTTAGAAAACCCCATCGTCCCAGCCCAAAATCTCCTTAAGCTGATAAGCAATGTCAGCAAAGTCACAGGATACAAAATCAATGTGCAAAAGCACAAGCATTCTTATACACCAATAACAGACAAATAGAGAGCCAAATCATGAGTGAACTCCCATTCACAATTGCTTCAAAGAGAATAAAATACCTAGGAATCCAACTTACAAGGCATGTAAAGAAAAACTACTTTAAAGTTCACATGGAACCAAAAAAGAGCCCGCATTACCAAGTCAATCCGACGCCAAAAGAACAAAGCTTGAGGCATCACGTTACCTGACTTCAAACTATACTACAAGGCTACAGTAACCAAAACAGCATGGTACTGGTACCAAAACATTGTCAATGTTCTAGTTGTGATGTTGTACTATAAGTTCATAAGGGCTTACCATTGGGAGAAAGTCGGTAACGAGTATATGGGACCTCTTTGCATTATTTCTTTCTTTTTGCCTTTTTTTTTTTTTTTTTTTTTTGAGACAGAGTCTCCCTCTGTTGCCCAGGTTAGAGTGTGGTAGTACAATCTCGGCTCACTGCAACCTCCAAACCTCCACCTCCCAGGTTCAAGTGATTCTTCCACCTCAGCCTCCCAAGTAGGTGGGACTACAGAAGCATGCCACCACACCTGGCAAATTTTTGTATTTTTAGTAGAGATGGGGTTTCACCATGTTGGCCAGGCTGGTTTTGAACTCCTGACCTCAAATGATCTGCCAGCCTCAGCCTCCCAAAGTACTGGGATTACTGGTGTGAGGCACCATGCCCAGCCTCTTTGTATTATTTCTTAAAACTGCATGTGAACCTACAGTTATCTCAACATTAAAAGTTTAATTTAAAAATACAAATGTATGTGTCTATGGAAAACATTAATGAACAGCTTTTTACAAATTGAGCTTGCGTTACTGAGGTTATTCCAGGTTATTGGTTAATAGGTCCAAAACACAGAATAAAGTAAAAAATAATATGAAAAATTAGACTTTTGCAAATGACAGTTTCATAGTTCCATTAGAATCTTCCTTCAATCATAGAAGTAGGCATGCTCTATAAAGTTTTAGAGGGGTTTTACGAATAGGAATAAACATTTGGATTTATCTAATGTACACTTTTCAAAGTTTCTTATACTATCTGAAAAAAAAAATCCATAGCCTATACATTTGTCTTACACATCTTAATGAAGAAAACAAGTTTCTGAAATTGATGCCTGCTTCTGAAAAACCATCTAAACCAATAGAAATTGAATTAAACTGACACTGACAACAAGTTTTAAATTCAATCAGTAGAATTTTGAGACTACACATGGCATAATTTTTAAAGACTGATATTAGAGGAAGGGGAGAGACAGATAGACACAGACAGACAGACAGAACAAAGAGAGACAGAAAGATATCTAATTGAAGAGAATTATATTCTACACAGTTCATGAAAACTTTTCCTTAAGATCCACAACAAAGCAAGGATGCCCAGTCTCATCATTTCTATTCAACATACTCCCAGAAGTCCTAGCCAGAGCCATTAGGCAAGAAAAAGAAATAAAAAGCATCCAAATCAGAGAAGAAAGAGTTAAATTATCTGTTTGTAGATGACATGATCTCGTATGTATAAAACTCTAAAAGCCCCACAATAAAATCTGTTAGAACTGAGAAAGTAATTCAGTAATGTTACAGGATACAAAAATCGACATACAAAAATCAGTTGCATGTCTATACACTAAAAACAAACTATCCAAAAAGAACATTTAGGAAACCAATCCCATTTACAATAGCATCAAAAAGAATGAAGTATTTAGGAATAATCTTAACCAAGTTGAAAGACTTGTACATTAGAATCTGTGGAACATTGATGAAGAAAATTGAAACTAAGAAATAAATGGAATGACATCCTGCATTCTAAAAACAATCTAAAAGTCCATAAATGGATGAATGAATAAAACTGTGGTGTGTGTTTGTGTGTGTGTGTGTGTGTGTGTGTGTCTATAATCATTTTCAGTGTGTATACTGAAATAATGAAATATTATTCAGCCTTAATATTTATTGGGTCAGAGGGATTAATATTGTTAAAATGAATTTAAAAATAAAAGAATTAATATGGTTATAAAGTCCATACTATCCAAGTGATCTACAGATCCAATGTAAATCTTGTCAAAAAACTAAGGGCATTTTTTATAGAAATAAAAAAAGTACACAAAACACTCTGAAGAGCCAAAGCAATTTTCAGCAAAAAGAACCAAATTGGAGATATATTTCCTGATTTCAAAACATATTACAAATCTACAGTAATTAAAACAGTGTGGTACTGGAATATAAACAGACATATAGATCAATAGAACAGAATAGAGAGCCCCAAAATATGCCTACACATATATGATCATATGGTATTTGACATGGGTGCCAATAACATGCAGGAAAAAAATAGTCTCTTCAATAATGTTATTGGAAGAATTGGATACCCACATGCAAAAGAGTACAATTGGGCTCTTAGCTTACACCATGCACAAAAATGGATTAAAAACAAATCTAAGACCTGAAATCATAAAATTCCTAGAAGAAAACATAGGAAATAAGCTTCTTGACAATGATCTGGGCAATGGCTTCTTGGATATGACACCAAAAGCAATAATAAACAAGTGGTATTGCATCAAACTAAAAAGCTTCTGCACAGCAAAGGAAACAATCAATGAAATGAAAAGGTAACCTACAATATGGCAAAAAATATTTGAAAACCACTTAAATGATAAATAACTAATATCCAGAATATATAAGGAATTTCTATAACTCAGTATCATAATAATAATAACCCAATTAAAAATGAATAAAGGACCTCAATAGATATTTCTCCAAAGAAGACATATAAATGGCCAATGGATATATAAAAAAGTCCAATATCACTAATCATCATGAAAATGCAAATCAAAGTCACAATGAGCTATCACCTCACACCTATTAGAATGGCTACTATCAAAAAGGCAAGAGATAACAAGAGTTGACAAAGATGTAGAGGAAAGGGTACACTGTTGGTGGGAATGTAAATTAGTGCACCCACTATGGAAAACAGTATGGAGATTCCTCAGAAAGTTAAAAATAGAACTACCCTATAGGATCCAGCAATCCCATTTCGGGATATATGTCCAAAGGAATTAAAATCAGAATTTTGAAGAGATATCTTCACTGCTGTGTTCATTACAGCATTATTCACAACAGTGAAAATATGGCAGCAATCTAAAAGTCCATTAATAAATGAATGGATAAAGAAATTGTGGCGTATATACACACAAACACACACAAAATGGAAATCTTAAAAAAGAAAAAAAATCCTGCCATTTGCAACAATATGGATAAATCAGGAGGATACCATGCTAAGTGAAATAAGCTAGACACAATGGCAAATGCTGCATGATTCCACTTACATGAGAAATCTAAAACATTCAAACTCATAGGAGCAGAACACAGAAGGGTGTATGTCAGGGGTTGGGGAAAAGGTGATATGGGGAGGTATTGGTCAAAGGGTACAAAATTTCAGGTATGCAAGATGAGTAAGTTCTAGAGTTATACTGTACAGCCTACTGCCTATAGTTAACAATGCCATATTGTAGAGTTAAAATTTTGCTAAGAGGGTAGATCTTATGCCAAGTGTTCTTATCATAAACATATGTGCACACACACACACAAAGAAATGCATATCAAAAAGTACATAGGAGTGAAAAATACATTAAGTTTTTATTTAAAATGCACCAACAAAAGAAAATAAAACTTCTAAAAAGATACATAAAGAGAAAATGACTAAATCTTCATATTTACTGAATGTACTTAATCTGTATATGGGATTTATTTTTCTAGTATCTCTATCCTAGTATATAATTGACAATATTCAATGCTCATAATAAAAATTTTTAAGTACAGAAAAATTCTGTACAATTCAAAGCTTCCTATGTACAAAGAGATAACACAATCGCTTATTATTGGTTTCTTAAAACATTTTCTTATTTTTATGTTATAATTTGTTCCACTAAGAATTTTTAAATGATTGGTTCAACCAGTATCAAAAAGTGTTAAGAGGCCAGGCAGGGTGGCTCACACCTGTAGTTTCAGTACTTTGGGAGACCAAGGCGGGGGGCAGATCACCTGAGGTCAGGAGTTCGAGACCAGCCTGGCCAACATGGCGAAACTCCATCTCTAATAAAAATACAAAAATTAGCCAGGCATGGTGGTGCATACCTGTGGTCCCAGTTACTCAGGAGGCTGAGGCAGGAGAATTGCTTGAACCCAGGAGACAAAGATTGTGGTGAAGACTGTGGAAGACAAGATTGTGTCACTGCATTCCAGCCTGGGCAACAGAGTGAGATTCTGTCTCAAAAAAAAAAAAAAAAGTGTTAAGGTTTTATATGATAAAATTTAACAGATTATTGTAGGTTATAGAGAACACATCCATACAATGGACTATTATACAACAGCTAAAAATAATAAGTCAGTTCTTTGTGAATCAATTGTAAAGGTCTCTAACATATTTTATGTGAAAATAGCACAGCAAAGCAAAGAGCAATGTGCATGTTATATGTAAAAATAAAAATAAAATAATCGACCTGGCGCAGTGGCTCACACCTGCAATCCCTGGGCTTTGGGAGGCTGAGGAGGGCAGATCACCTGAGGTGAGAAGTTCGAGACCAGCCTGGCCAACATAGGGAAACCCTGTCCCTACTAAGAATACAAAAATTGGCAGGGCATGGTGGCGCATGCCTGTAGTCCCAGCTACTTGGGAGGCTAAGGAAGGAGAATTGTTTGAACCCAAGAGGCAGAGATTGCAGTGAGCTGAGATCACACCACTGCACTCCAGCCTGGGCAACAGAGGAAGACTCTGTCTCAAATAAAATAAAATAAAATAAAATATAAAATAACCCATATACATACAGCACATCTCTGGAAGAACATACAAGAAACTGATAAAAGTAGATATTTCCTTAAAAGGCCTAGAGCAAAGGCAGAAGAGAGAGATATGCTTTTCACTGCATACCTTCTTGCAACTTAGAATTTTGTACAATGTGTATATACTACCTTGAATAAAAAAATTTTTTTTTTCTTTTTCTTGTTTTTCTTTTTTTTTTTTTTGAGATGGAGTCTCGCTCTGTCGCCCAGGCTAGAGTGCAGTGGCCTGATCTCAGCTCACTGCAAGCTCCGCCTCCCGGGTTTACACCATTCTGCCTCAGCCTCCCGAGTAGCTGGGACTACAGTCGCCCACCACTTCGCCCGGCTACTTTTTTGTATTTTTTAGTAGAGACAGGGTTTCACCGTGTTAACCAGGATGGTTTCGATCTCCTGACCTCGTGATCTGCCCGTCTCGGCCTCCCAAAGTGCTGGGATTACAGGCTTGAGCCACCGCGCCCGGCCGAATAAAAATTGTTAAATAAAGTTTAAAATAAAAAGGTAAACATGAAATAAATTGATTATATACATTATTCATTTAAAATTACTACCAGCGAACTGTAATGACCAGTAATTGGTATCAGCCATTAACTGGTTATTTCCACCTTGGGCAAATTATATTATTGTTTTACCTCTTACTTGTGTGAAATGGGGATTCTAATGTTCATCTTTAAGGGTTAGTCAGTGGGTTAAATGTAGCACATAAAGGATCCCCTAGAGAAGGCATGCAATAATAAACAGCTATTTTCCTCATTCCTCCTCTGATCTACACGACTGCAGCCCCAGGATGCTGAGGAACTAGAAGAATTACTCAACAGTTATGCTTTCATATGTGATTATGTTGCTGAAGGTCAAGAAAACATTAAGATTCCCAATGATATTTCCCATTTTTTTCCTACATCTCCCTTATAGCTAAGGCAAGCTGTAAAGCACTTCAATCTTATTTATTTTATTTTATTTTTTTTTTTTGAGACGGAGTCTTGCTCTGTAGCCCAGGCTGGAGTGCAGTGGCCGGATCTCAGCTCACTGCAAGCTCCGCCTGCCGGGTTCACGCCATTCTCCGGCCTCAGCCTCCCGAGTAGCTGGGACTACAGGCGCCCGCCACCTCGCCCGGCTAGTTTTTTGTATTTCTTAGTAGAGACGGGGTTTCACCGTGTTAGCCAGGATGGTCTCGATCTCCTGACCTCGTGATCCACCCATCTCGGCCTCCCAAAGTGCTGGGATTACAGGCTTGAGCCACCGCGCCCGGCCTTCAATCTTATTTAAAGCTTCATAAAAATTCTTGAGTAGACATTTAATGACATTGTCTTAGTTTGGGTTCTGTCAAAAGCAAAGCCTGAGACAAAGTCTTGGGTACAGATGATCTACTGGGGAGGTGGTTCCAGAAAGCAGGCGATGGGGGGAGTCAGGAGAGTGAAAGAAGAGAGAAGGAAAAACAAAATAAAGATGTATTACCAAGGTCACCACTGTGAGCAAACAGGGGATTTGGTCTGGAACTCTTGAAAAGCATGCATAATGCCCCCCCAAAGAAGTGGTCACCCAAAGGACAGCGGGCTGGAGCATTTGTCCACTGGGTTCTGTCCTACATTGGTTGTGGGTTGACCTTGAAGGCATTAAGACTCCCACCCCGTTGGGCTGCACTTGCATGGGGATTGTGCAGGCTCTTGTGGCATTGAAGAAAGCCCTGGGGAAGAAAGCAGGAAGACACACAGCATACATGCGAAGTGTGGCATTGTCAGCACAAGGTGAGTCTGAACTTGTATGGAACTGTCCAGTGCAGCTACAGCTAAAAACAGAGGTGGGCTGAGGAGATATGACACCGGTGCCAGAGGCATTTGCTACATACATCACTCAGGAAAATTTTGGTCAAGTAACTGTTGCTAAAAGAACAAACATGACACAATTGTCATAACTTTCTTTCCTGTTTTCCTTCTCAAAGATGGCAGTAACAATTACATGTTTAAAGCTTATGGCATTTCTTCAATGATCCAAATGCTGCAAAAGAACTCATGTGTGTTTCTTTGACAAGCCCAGGGAGCTGAGCGGGCATGATATTGACTGCTGTATGTTTATGACTTTCAACAGCTCTTATACCTATGCTCACTTTTTAAATTTTTTTTTTTTTTTTTTTTTTTTTTTTTTTTTTTTTTGAGACGGAGTCTGGCTCTGTAGCCCAGGCTAGAGTGCAGTGGCCAGATCTCAGCTCACTGCAAGCTCCGCCTCCCGGGTTCACGCCATTCTCCAGCCTCAGCCAAGTTCTGGGATACATGTGCAGAATGTGCAGGTTTGTTACATAGGTACACACGTGCCATGGTGGTTTGCTGCACCCATCAACCTGTCATCTATATTAGGTATTTCTCCTAATGCTATCCCTTCCCTAGCCCCACCACCCCCGATAGGCCCCAGTGTGTGATGTTCGCCTCTCTGTGTCTATGTGTTCTTGTTGTTCAGCTCCCACTTATGAGTGAGAACATGCAGTGTTTGGTCTTCTGTTCTTGTGTTAGTTTGCTAAGAATGATGGATTCCAGCTTCATCCGTGTCCCTGCAAAGGACATGAACTCATCATTTTTTATACTGCATAGTATTCCATGGTGTATATGTGCCACATTTTCTTTATCCAGTCTATCATTGATGGGCATTTGGATTGGTTCCAAGTCTTAGCCATTGTGAACATTGCTGCAATAAACATACATGTGCATGTGCTTTTATAGTAGAATGATTTGTAATCCTTTGGGTATATATCCAGTAATAGGATTACTGGTTCAAATGATATTTCTGGTTCTAGATCCTTGAGAAATCACCACACTGTCTTCCATAATGGTTGAACTAATTTACACTCCTACACTCTCACCAACAGTGTAAAAGCATTCCTATTTCTCCACATCCTCTCCAGCATCTGTTGTTTCCTGACTTTTTCATGATTGCCATTCTAACTGGCGTCAGATGGTATCTCATTGTGGTTGTGATTTGCATTTCTCTAATGACCAGTGATGATGAACTTTTTTTCACATGTTTGTTGGCCACATAAATGTCTTCTTTTAAGAAGGGTCTGTTCATATCCTTTGCCAACTTTTTGATGTGGTTGTTTGTTTTTTCTTGTAAATTTGTTTAAGTTCTTTGTAGATTCTGGATGTTAGCCCTTTGTCAGATGGGTAGATTGCAAAAATTTTCTACCATTCTGTAGGTTGCCTGTTCACTCTGATGATAGTTTCTTCTGCTGTGCAGAAGCTCTTTAGTTTAATTAGATCCCATTTGTCAATTTTGGCTTTTATTGCCATTGCTATTGGTGTTTTAGTCATGAAGTCTTTGTCCATGCCTATGTCCTGAATTGTATTGCCTAGGTTTTCCTCTAGGGTTTTTATGATTTTAGGTCTTGTGCTTAAGTCTTTAATCCATCTTGAGTTAATTTTTGTATAAGATGTAAGGAAGGGGTCCAGATTCAGTTTTCTACATAAGGCTAGCCAGCTTTCCCAACATCATTTATTAAATAGGGAATCCTGCCAGGTGTGGTGGCTCACGCCTATAATCCCAGCACTTTGGGAGGCTGAGGCTGGTGGGTCATGAGGTCAGGAGATTGAGACCATCTTGGCTAACATGGTGAAACCCCATCTCTACTAAAAATTCAAAAAAGTAGTCGGGCATAGTGGTGGGCGCCTGTAGTCCCGGCTACTCAGGAGGTTGAGTCAGGAGAATGGCGCGAATCCGAGATCACGCCACTGCACTCCAGCCTGGGCAACAGAGCGAGACTCTGTCTCAAAAAAATATATATATAGGGAATCCTTTCCCCATTGCTTGTTTGTGTCAGGTTTGTCAAAGACCAGATGGTCGTAGATGTGTGGCGTTCTTTCTGAGGACTCTGTTCTGTTTCATTGGTCTATCTATCTGTTTTGGTACCAGTACTATGCTGTTTTGGTTACTGTAGCCTCACGATACAAAATCGATGTGCAAAAATCACAAGCATTTCTATACACCAATAATAGACAAACAGAAAGCCAAATTATGAGTGAACTCCCATTCACAATTCCTACAAAAAGAATGAAATACCTAGGAATACAATTTACAAGGGATGTGAAAGATCTCCTCAAGGAGAACTACAAACCACTGCTCAAGGAAATAGGAGAGAACACAAACAATTGGAAAAACGTTCCATGCTCATGGATAGGAAGAATCAAAATCATGAAAATGGCCATACTGCCCAAAGTGATTTATAGATTCAATGCTATCCCCATCAAGCTACCATTCACTTTCTTCACAGAATTGGAAAAAACTACTGTAAATTTCATATGGAACCAAAAACGAGCCCGTTTAGCCAAGACAATCCTAAGCAAAAAGAACAAAGCTGGAGGCATCACATTACCTAACTTCAAACTACGCTCACTTTTCTAGAAAAAATGGGCTGAATATTCCTATTTCTATTTCTATTGGCTAACAAATGACATGTTTACCTGTTCTCCCTCCCCAAAATCTACAAATTACAGAATCAATATTTTTTTAAATCTATTGCATTGCTGAAAGCAGGGGAGATATACCACCTGCAGATTAAAACAAGGAGACATTTCCAGGGGATATAGAGCTAATGAGAAAAGGCTGACAGAGACAACAGATTTAGGCTTCTCTACTATTTGACCTTGTTTACACTGCCACAGGAACAGTTCCAAATATGGTCTACCTGTCATGTGAATAGTATAGGCAACATTTGAATCCCAAGCAATGAGACACAGAAGCCTTATAGCATTAGCAAGTTTGAAAATGGGTTTATTCCAGCCACAATAGCTGTTCTTGGCAGAATGGTAACAGGTACCAAGACTTTGCAGCTCCCAAAACACATATTTTCAGAGCGTCATGTTAAGATGCCCTTTTAATGCAGCCTGTGATTGGACTCCCTGGTTCCCTCACTCCAGGCAGATGTCCCGACAGAGAGTATTGCCTGAGTACTAAAGGGTTGTCATAAAACAGATTTCATTTCTTCATCTTCCTATATTACAGGTAACCTAAATGTTTATTACAAGTCTGTTTTTGCATCATTCTTCTTTGTATCTTATCAGTAGGAAAATATTGGGAGAGCAAGGGTCAAGGAGAAGTAGGCATCTAGGGGTTGACTTTCAAGTATGTCATCAAGCATGAAGAGCTGACCCTTACATGCCATCTCTCTGACCCAACAAACAGAAGACCTGCAAAGATTAGAAGCATAGAAAGCCAACTGCAAAAGAAGAGCTTGAGCAGTAGGTAACACAACTAATCAACAGCCCAAACAAACAGACAGACAACCCTGTTCCTGGGTCTTCTGACTCCAAAATTTGCCCCCAGAATAGAGCCATGAGAACAGATTTTCTTAAATTGAGAATTCTGACAGGAGAGACTCCTGGATTAAGTGCCAGGTGCAGAAATAGAAGGGTCCCCAGGTCATTTAAAGGCTACAGTAGGGGACAAGGAACACTATTACAGCCATCCTAGCCAGGGGGCACTAGGCAGAAAAATGGCTTCCCAAAGGTATTCAGCCCTAATCCCCAGAAACTGTGACTCTTACTTTACATGGAAAAAGAGACTTTGCACATGTGATTAAGTGAAAGATCTTAAGGGTCCAATATAATCACAGGGGTCCTCGTGAAAGAGGAAGGTAGGAGAATCAGAATCCCAGAAGGTATGAAGCAGTGACTGCTGTTTGAAGATGGAGGGAGTCACAAGCCAAGGAATGTGGGAAGCCTCAGAAGCTGGAAAAGGCATGTAACAAGGTCTCCCCTGGAGCCTCCAGAGGATGGTGCTGACACCTTGATGTTAGCCCCATTTTAGAACCCTCTTGGATTTCTACCCTCAGAACTGCAAGATAGCAAATCTGTGTTGTTTTAAGTTTGTGGTAATTTGTTAACAGAAGCAATAGAAAATTAATAGACAAAGTTTGTATAATCAGACGAGGTATTCACTGACAGGCAAAAAGGGATTTTCATCCGGCTGTTAAATTACAACTGTCTTCTGCGTATATAAGCACATTTAAAAGAATCACCAAATATTCAAGAAAAGACTCAGCATGAAAGGCACCAATATATTTTTTACAAAAGAAAATAAGCCTCAAGCAAGCATTTAATACATATTTAGAATAATCTGAATTTAGAAGGCATGGAGGATAGAACCAGAAGCTCTATCACATCTTCATAGTAGGGGTTAGAAAAAGAAAAAAAAAAATGGAGAAAATAGAGGGAGGTAAATAAAGAAATAATAGAGAGAAGTAGGGCATGGTGGCTCACTCCTGTGATCCCAACACTTTGGGAGGCCAAGACAGGCAGATTGCTTGAGTGCTTGAGCCCAGGATTTGAAAACCAGCCGGGCAACATGGCAAGACACAGTCTCTACAAAAAATACAAAAATTAGCAAGGCATAATGGCATTCGTCTGTAGTCCCAGCTACTCAGGAGGCTGAGATGGGAGGATCACTTGAGCCCAGGAAGTTGAGGCTGCAGTGAGCCATAATGATGCCGCTGCATTCCAGCCTGGTCAACAGAGAGAGAGAGAGAGAGAAACAGAGAGAGAGAGAGAGAGAGAGAGAGAGACTATCTCTCTTTTTTTTTTTTTTGAGAGACTATCTCAAAAAAGAAAATGGAAGGAAGGGAGGGAGGAAAGGAAGGAGGAAGGGAGGAAGGGAGGGAGGAAGGAAGGAAGGAAGGAAGGAAGGAAAAAGTATCTATGCTAAGCTAAAGCAAGATTCTAATCTTCAAACTGAATGAGTCTACCAAGTGCCATGTAGAAAGAATTAAACAAACAAAAAGCCATTTTTTGATACAGCTTAGTAAAATTTTCTGAACTCAAAACAAAATCTTTAAGGTTGTAAAAGACAAAACACAAAAGCAAAATTTAAATTAGCATCAGATTTCTTGGCCAAAACTCTGGACAACATGATAATGGAACAATATCTTTAAAGTTTTGAAAGAAAGTTGCTTTTAATGTAAAACCCAGTCAAAACTATCATGCACATTTAGGAGCAATATAAAGACATATTCAGGTGCAAGGCTCAGAACATTTACCACAATAAACCTTTTCTGAAAAAAATTATGTGAGAATAACCATTAAAATAAAAATGAATTCAACAAAGAACATAAAAACAGTGATAAAGAAAGCAGTAAAAGTTATGGTTAAGCATAAGTAATATCAATAATACTAATTCCTAATAAAGTATAACCATAATTTTGTTTACATAACACTCTAGAGGTAAAATTCAGATTATTCTAAACAAAACATGGATGATGGTAAGTGGGGGGGAATCCTAAGGGGAGAAAAGTCATGTGGGCATGGTGATAGGTTCTAGATATTGAAATTTTCTCAACACTAACTTTTAAAAATATAAGTTTAAGTGTTATTGCTTAAAATATGAGTAACTACTAGGAAAAGAAAAATACATATGACTCCAAAACCAGTTTTTTTTTTTTTTTGAGATGGAGTCTCGCTTAGTCTCCCAGGCTGGAGTGCAGTGGCGCGATCTCCGCTCACTGCAAGCTCCGCCTCCTGCGTTCAGGCCATTCTCCTGCCTCAGGCTTCCAAGTAGCTGGGACTACAGGCGCCCGCCACCACGCCCAGCTAATTTTTTGTATTTTTTTAGTAAAGACAGGGTTTCACCATTCACAGGATGGTCTCGATCTGCTGACCTTGTGATCTGCCCGCCTCGGCCTGCCAAAGTGCTGGGATTACAGGCGTGAGCCACCGCGCCCGGCCTAGATTTTTTTAAAAAACATAACAAATAGAACTCACTATAAGTTATCAGGGAAATAAGCAAACATCAGTTATCACAAACAATGGGATGTGTTCAACTTTCCTTTTTTTCTTTTCGAGATGGAGTCTCGCTTTGTCACCAGGCTGGACTGCAGTAGCAGTAATCTTGACTCACTGTAACCTCCGCCTCCTGGGTTCAACTGATTCTCCTGTCTCAGCCTCCCAAGTAGCTGAGACTACAGGAGCACGCCATCATACCCAGTTAATTTTTTTATTATTATACTTTAAGTTCTAGGGTACATGTGCACAACGTGCAGATTTGTTACGTGTGTATACATGTGTCATGTTGGTGTGCTGCACCCATTAACTCGTCATTTACATTAGGTTGTATTTTACTAGAGATGGGGTTCACCGTGTTGGCCAGGATAGCTTTGATCTCCTGACCTCATGATCTGCCCGCCTCAGCCTATTAAAGCAAAGATTCTCAAATCTATGCCTTACAGTTTCGTTGTTGTTTTTAATCCACCTGAACTCAGCATTAGCTATTTGTAGTGAACAGCTAAACCAAAATTACATGCAAAGACTGAAAATAAAGTAATAGAAAAGATACACTGAATTTCAGGTAAACCTGGAAGATGGAGCACATGCATTTATCTCTACTCTATCCTGAAGCCTCACTCAAATGGCACACATTAAACAGTCCAAACTCACAGAGACAAAAATTGCAGAAGAAGAGATAACAACAATCAAAACAAATTTTTAGAAGATATGAAGTGGGGGAATTATCAAAGCTGAAAAAGATAAATATCAAGTGCTTGTATGGGGTCATGCCTGCAAAATCAAACCACACTTCAGAACTCTAGAAGCCATACTGCAAAACCCCTTATCAAGAAAGCAGGCTTAGGAGTGGGCCTGAAAACAGGGCATTTGCTGCAAGTTTAATTGAGAAATACCGAGTGTTAATGTGAGTGGTGTTTTATATCCTAGGATGGCTTCTTGGTACTGAAAAATATTTTTAATAACTTTTTTATATTAAAATTTTTAATACTTTAATTTAAAATGTTAAGCTTTAAAGTCACACATTTCTGGATGCAATGTCTCGTGCCTGTAGTCCCAGCACTTTGGAAGGCTGAGGTGAGAGGATCACTTGAGGCCAGGAGTTTCAGACCAGCCTGGGCAACATGATGAGATCTCATCTCTGTAAAAAACAAACAAAAAAAAATCAGCCAGGTGTTGTGGCACATACCTGCAGTCCCAGCTACTGGGGAGGCTGATGCGGAAGGATCACGAACCCAAGAGATCAAGCCTGCAATGAGCTGTGATTATGCTACTGCCTTCCAACCTGGGCAACAGAATGAGACTGTATCTCAAAAATAAACAAATAAAAATAAAATCACAAATTTTAAAACCTAGATTTCCTGAAGCCTTTAAATTCAACTTACAGCCTTATTCATCTATTTATAAATATAGGAAATAGTATATAAAAGCATTATCTTTCAGTGAGTGGTCAACTTCACTTGTAAACACTAAATTAAATTTGTTTTGAGACAGGGTCTTGCTCTGTCACCCAGGCTGGAATGCAGTGGCATGACCATAACTCATTGTAACCTTGAACTCCTGAGCTAAAGTGATCCTCCCACCTCAGACTCTTGAGTAGCTAGGATTAAAGGGATGCACCACCACACCCAGCTAACATTTTCTATTTTTAATTTTTTGTAAAGACAGAGGTCCCACTATGTTTCCCACGCTGGTCTTAAACTCCTGGCCTCAAGCAATCCTCTAGACTTAGGCTCTCAAAGTGCTGGGATTACAGGCATGAGCCACTGTACTCAGCTAAACTGATTTTTTAAACAGGTAGAAATTTTAAACTGCATTTAGAAATTTAATATATTTATATTTATAAAATATATTTATTATTTAAAAAATATAGTTTTTAAAAATAACCTAACAACACATTGCTAAGAATGTATCCCCATCATTAATTGACACATGACTATATTTTATAAAGAGCACTTAAATATCACAAAAAAAATCATAAAATTAAAATTTGATAGCAGAAATGTTTTCTAAATTAGTGAAAGGATGGGAAAATAAAGTTGGTGAAATCCCTCTGAAAGTAGAATCAAACAAAAGAATGTACAACACTCTGATGAATGTTTGACTAAAAGTTCCAGAAAGAAAAAAAAAAGAAGAAGAAGAGGGTGGAGAAAAAATTGCCAAAGAAATAATACAAGAAAGCATCTCAGACCTTAAGAATATAACACTCTGTATTTAAAAGAATTGCCATAATAAATGAGAAAAAATGAAAACAAAGATACATCGTCATGAAGTTGTCACTGTATTTGGATTAAAAATGGTTCATAAAGCTTCCAAAGAGTGAAAAAAAAGTTTAATAAAAAGTTAGGAAATCAAATGGTAGTCAGGCTTTTCAAAAATGATATTAAAAACTAAAAAGAAATTAATCAATGCTTCTAAAGCACTGCAAGAAAATTCTTTCCAATTTAGAATTCTATGTCCAAACAGAAGGGGGATAAGATAAAGTAACTATACATCCACAGAAAATCTTTTTTATTATTATTATTATTATACTTTAAGTTCTAGGGTACATGTGCATAACGTGCAGGTTTGTTACATATGTATACTTGTGCCATGTTGGTGTGCTGCACCCATCAACTCGTCAGCACCCATCAACTCATCATTTACATCAGGTATAACTCCCAGTGCAATCCCTCCCCCCTCCCCCCTGCCCATAATGGGCCCCGGAGTGTGATGTTCCCCTTCCCGAGTCCAAGTGATCTCATTGTTCAGTTCCCACCTATGAGTGAGAACATGCAGTGTTTGGTCTTCAGTTCTTGCGATAGTTTGCTGAGAATGATGGTTTCTAGCTGCATCCATGTCCCTACAAAGGACACAAACTCATCCTTTTTTTATGGCTGCATAGTATTCCATGGTGTATATGTGCCCATTTTCTTAATCTAGTCTGTCACTGATGGACATTTGGGTTGATTCCCAGTCTTTGCTATTGTGAATAGTGCCGCAATAAACATACGTGTGCATGTGTCTTTATAGCAGCATGATTTATAATCCTTTGGGTATATACCCAGTAATGGGATGGCTGGGTCATATGGTACATCTAGTTCTAGATCCTTGAGGAATCGCCATACTGTTTTCCATAATGGTTGAACTAGTTTACAATCCCACCAACAGTGTAAAAGTGTTCCTATTTCTCCACATCCTCTCCAGCACCTGTTGTTTCCTGACTTTTTAATGATTGCCATTCTAACTAGTGTGAGATGGTATCTCATTGTGGTTTTGATTTGCATTTCTCTGATGGCCAGTGATGATGAGCATTTTTTCATGTGTTTGTTGGCTGTATGCATGTCTTCTTTTGAGAAATGTCTCTTCATATCCTTTGCCCACTTTTTGATGGGGTTGTTTGTTTTTTTCTTGTAAATTTGTTTGAGTTCTTTGTAGGTTCTGGATATTAGTCCTTTGTCAGATGAGTAGATTGCAAAAATTTTCTCCCATTCTGTAGGTTGCCTGTTCACTCTGATGGTAGTTTCTTTTGCTGTGCAGAAGCTCTTTAGTTTAATGAGATCCCATTTGTCAATTTTGGCTTTTGTTGCTGTTGCTTTTGGTGTTTTAGACATGAAGTCCTTGCCCATGCCTATGTCCTGAATGGTATTACCTAGGTTTTCTTCTAGGGTTTTTATGGTATTAGGTCTAACATTTAAGTCTCTAATCTATCTTGAATTAATTTTCGTATAAGGAGTAAGGAAAGGATCCAGTTTCAGCTTTCTACTTACGGCTAGCCAATTTTCCCAGCACCATTTATTCAATAGGGAATCCTTTCCCCATTTCTTGTTTTTCTCAGGTTTGTCAAAGATCAGATGGCTGTAGATGTGTGGTATTATTTCTGAGGACTCTGTTCTGTTCCATTGGTCTATATCTCTGTTTTGGTACCAGTACCATGTTGTTTTG
Source organism: Theropithecus gelada (assembly GCF_003255815.1). Lineage (NCBI taxonomy): Eukaryota > Metazoa > Chordata > Mammalia > Primates > Cercopithecidae > Theropithecus > Theropithecus gelada. The sequence goes on from NC_037668.1 coordinate 118,555,978, forward strand.
GTTACTGTAGCCTTGTAGTATAGTTTGAAGTCAGGTAGCGTGATGCCTCCAGCTTTGTTCTTTTGACTTAGGATTGTCTTGGCAATGCGGGCTCTTTTTTGGTTCCATATGAACTTTAAAGCAGTTTTTTCCAATTCTGTGAAGAAATTCATTGTTAGCTTGATGGGGATGGCATTGAATCTATAAATTACCTTGGGCAGTATGGCCATTTTCATGATATTGATTCTTCCTATCTATGAGCATGGTATGTTCTTCCATTTGTTTGTGTCCTCTTTGATTTCACTGAGCAGTGGTTTGTAGTTCTCCTTGAAGAGGTCCTTTACATCCCTTGTAAGTTGGATTCCTAAGTATTTTATTCTCTTTGAAGCAATTGCGAATGGAAGTTCATTCATGAGGAAAAGTTTTCAATTAGCAATAATCACACCTCAGATAAACCTCTTTGGCTACAATACTGCCACTGCACAAAGCTTAGAAAATCTTTAAAAATGTATCTCTTCTGTATCATTTATCAGGAAACTATTGAAGAACGAGCTCATTCAAAATGCAGGAGTAAAAGGGTGAAAATACAAGATTTAGAGTATAAAGAATCCAACACAGGAGTGCAGGCCTGGAGAACAATCATTCTAGATTAGAGCAGGAGGATAAGAGACTCTGCGGGGAGGGGTGATGGATATGTGTTACATTTTGATCATGAGGAAAATAATATTCAGAGGAGTTCTATATTTGCTTTGGAGGAAGAATCAGTGATGAAGTGAATAATGCAACGTTTAAAGTGACACCATTATAAACTGCAAAAAAATGAAAAGTTTGAATAACAAAGGAAACGTAATCATGTTCTTGCTTTGGCTCAATAGTGAAAATTCTTACATAATCATAATGTAAGTTACTTGGAGGCTTACTTCTCTCATTTATAAAATGGGTAAATGAATAATAATAACAGTCACTCTGATAATGGAATTAATGAATATAAGCACTTAAAGATATTCCTGTCATATAGTAAATACTCAATAAATACCAGCTGTATTGTTAGCTATGTGTGAAGAAAATACTGAAAACGTATCAAAAGCTATGATACAACTATATTGAGAACAGTGAGTTCTTTTTTCTTAGATAATAATGAGTCAATAACCATATAAGCATATTTTTTAGAAACCAGGGGGTAAATACTATATAAAACAGCTAAAATAATTGAAAGTAGGTATCATCGGAAGTAGCAGCAGGGGAAAACTAGGTACTAAGGTTTTTTTTTATAATCCTTTTAAGAATATTTGACTTTCTAAAACTACTTGCAGTTTTTTAATTAAAAATAAAAATAATTCTAAAACAACAGAGACAAACCAGGAAAACACTAAAACAGAAGTATGTGTGGCCATATTTGACAATATCAAATTGAAATTCAAAATGGATCAGAAAGGATAACCAATTACCATAAATATGAAACTATCATGAACCATTATGTACATAAGAATGTAATAAAACTATTAAAAGTGAAAAGGTAATTTGACAAATTCTCAATTATAGAGTGAAGTTTTAACAGACCACATATTAGTTCATTCTTACACTACTAATGAAGACATACCAGGGACTGGGTAATTTATAAAGGAAAGAGGTTTAATTGACTCACAGTACTTATGGCTCAGGAGGCCTCAAGAAACTTATAATCATGGTGAAAGGGGAAGCAAACAGTCCTTCTTCACGGGACAGCAGAATGAAGAAGTACCAAGCAAAAAGGAGGAAAAGCCCCTTATAAAATCATCAGATCTCATGAGAACTTACTCACTATCACGAGAACAACATGAGGGTAACTGCCCCCATGATTAAATTATCTCCCACTGGTCCCTTCCACAACATGTGAGGATTGTGGGAACTATAATTCAAGATGAGATTTGGGTGGGGATATAGCCAAACCATATCAGACCACTCTCCAAAGCTGACAGATAAAATGGAACAAAAATAAATATCAAAAATAAGAAGTTTGAATAATATGTTTTCATTTTTTAAAATGTAATTTAATAGTTTTGCCTCAGAGAAGTTTATACCTAAAAAGAATACATTCTTTTCAAAAACTAATGAAGCATTTACAAAAATTGATCATTTATTAAGGTCTCAATGAAATTTTTATAAAATTTAAAACATAAAAGCCAAAATCTCTAACATGTAATCAAAAATTAGAAAATTAATAAGTGAAGAGAGAAAACGGCTATCAGATTGGCAATGTTAAGCCTTTTGTAAAATAACTTTTGAGTTAACAATAAGCAAAAAGAGACATTATATCTCAATAAAGAAAAGACAAAGAATGCACCTGAAAGAATAAAAAGGTAAATCCAAGAAAACACTGAAAAGAAAGAAAAAGAAAGGAGAAATTTGTGCTGCCAGATATTCAAATTGAACAATAACTGTACAATGAATAAAAGAGAGTGGTACTAACTAGAAACTCTAGCAATACATCCAAGCCTATATAAAGGTGACACTTCAGTGTGGAAAGGATTAATTATTCAATAAATAGTGCTTGGATCATTGGTTAACTATTTAGGAGAAATAAAGAGTAGACCGTCACATTATATTATTTGCCAAAATAAGTAATTTTCACTTAGATTAAAATTTTAAATGTTAAAAGAAAACCATGTAAGTTTTAAATATATATAATCTAGGGGTGACTGGAACAGTCTTTCTGGCATAAAACCAAAGACAGCAATAGTAAGGAAAATATTGAAAGATTTGACAGTAGAGTGTCAAAAATATAATAAATAGAATTAAAATCAAACTACACACTGGAAAACTATATGCAGCAGAAAAATAGTTAATAACGCTAGTATTCTAAAAGTTTATATACTTCAGGACAAAAATAACCAATATCCTTACAAAAACTGATCAAAAGACCTAAAAAATAATTCACCAATGAAGAAATTTTTCCTCAATAAACATTTTTAAAAGTATAAACTTATTAGGAATTTAAAACATGAATAGTTAAAAAAAAATACCAGTGATATGCCATTTTTTGTTTGGGAAAATGGCACTCACACATTGCTGTTACGAGTTAAAATTGGCACAACCTTTATAAACAGTGTTTTGGCAGTAGATATCAAAAGTCTTAAAATATGTAAGTCTTTTAATCAAGATATTACACCCTAGGAAATTGTCATAGGAAAATAATGTGAAAAAAATTGACAGTAAGATATTTATTACAACGCTGTTAGGAAAAAATTAACAATCTAAATGTGCACCAATGGTAAATTAGTGAAATAGCTGATGATGCAAATGGATTACAATGTAGCTACTCACAATAACAGCACTGAAATGTATTAGTTCACATATAAACATATGCATTGGTAAAGAAAACAAAAAGATTATGTAAGAATTTATACTCTCATTTATAATTTATACCTGTTCTGTTCTCATATGTATGCTAAATGTCTAGTACATAATAGCTCACAATAACGGTTAAGTACACAAACTGTAAAAAATAATTGCATATATTATATACCTAATCACATATAAATAATTACAAATGTTAATTATATAATTAAGAACCTAACTATAAATTTAAATGTTATATGTAAGATAAATTTTACTCATATAAGAAGATAAGTATGCTATCTTGTTAAATAAAAAGACAAAATACAAATTATAAATATGGTGAATATGCCTAGAAAACCAGATTGGAAGAAAAGTTTGATTTCTTTTGGTAATAGAATTATCATGGATTTTATTTTTCTTCTTTCTATCTTTTTGTATTTTCCAATTTTTTGGCAATGAACTATTTGTAATGGGAAAAAAATATTTTAAACAAGTTGCATATTTTGGAATACTATGCATTTATTTTAAATTGTATTTTAGAAGAATATCATTAACGTGAGAAAATGGCCACAGTATATTATTAAATAAAAACAGTCATTTGGAATATTACATTCAATATGGTTCTGATTACGTGTGGACATACACACACAAAGGCAAGAAAACTACAAGGTTATATTAAAACCTTTTAATTTTTTTTCTAGATATTAACATCGTTTTCATTTCCTTCTTAGCAATTTTCTGTATTTTCCAAATTTTCTACCAAAACAAATATATCTTTTGCAATCAAAAGAAAGGGACACAGGAAGGGGGAGGAAGAGACATTTTTATTTTTAAAAATGGAAAATATATGAATGGGTTGAAGGTCAAGCCATCAATCCTTAACAGATTTTTCTCAGCTTTGTGGGAATTCATTCTCAATGATAAACTTATTTTTCCTTCAAGTACATATTTTCTACAACTGTTCATGCTTATGCCTCTGAACACTATTAAAATATTAATGTATTCTTCTCATGTTGTTCTCTCATGTTGCCCACTCTCTATCTGAGCAATAAATCTATACTTTTCCAACCTCTAAAAGAGCAGGGAAACTTGCCCAAGGTGACACACTGCTTGTTGGTGGAGTCAGGACAGGACTAGAACACAATAGTCCTGGCTCCCAGGCCAGGATTATCCTCTTAGGAAACAAGTTTCCAAAATCTATTAAGCAATGTTTTAATGTTTGTTCTTTATATCCTTCAAGTCAGCAACAAGGAAAGTTTTGACCATTTCTATTATGGGCCCAATTCCAAACAGCCTCCAAGGGCTCCTGCCCTGTGAAGAGAGGAACACGATCATACAGTAAAATCAGTGTGGCCCACAATAGTGGGTACCTAAGGAATGTTTAATAACTACTTTTTACTGAATTGTTATCCTGTTTCATTGATGGAGGTAAAGCCTGCAGATGAATTCAAAACCAGGAAAATCTAGCTTTGGCTGTCACTCACAGTGTCTCTCCCTATCCATATTTGACATCCCCTAGAATCCTGGAAAGCTTCCCAGCACCATGAGGCTGATACACTTAGGCAGAAACATCAACCATTCACACTTATTCAAGACATATATACACTTCACACATACAGCATTCTGCCAAGGTCCCTCCTCACAAAAACAAAAACAAAACAAAACAGATTTTAAGAATCTGTCAGATCCATAAATTGTATATCATCTAATAACCCCCAATAAGTTCTAAAGCATATCAGATCAGCCTTTCAAATGGTAAATTTCCATGAACTATTAATGAAACGGCATTGCTCTCTTTTTAAAATTTTCTTAACTCCTGCATTTGAAATCCAATCCAACTTAGAACTCTTTAAACATCAAACCCAACTTCTCATTCACAGTGAACACGACGTCCAGAAAGCATCATTAGCCTAAGTTAGTAAAGAAATGTTTGCTGCTGTTTCTTCCCATCATAGTAAGAAATGCTGCCCAATAGGGAATGATTAAAAAGTCCATATGCCACATGAATCTCATGAATATACCTTTTCCATTGCTCTAAGTATCAATCCTATAAAGAAAACTAATACTGTGACTTAATGTTCTTTTCACTTTGCCAAAAACTTCTCCCAACCACCACACACATTTTAAAAGGCAGTAAAATCTAATTAACTTCTTTGCAAACCAGTGTAGTGTTTACATCTCAGTGTATGTATACCGGCCATTTTAATCTCCGTCCAAAAGAAGGAAGAACACAAGGCCTGGGTGTCTCTCTTGCTGTGACTTCTACTACCATATTCACAATCATGTTACAAAAAGAAAATTAGCAATACCCTAAAATAAAGAATTCCACTGCAAGCTTTTTAATCCATCATTAATTTCCTCTTTACTCATAAAACAGAATTTCACATTTTGGAGTGTAAGAGTGCTGAGCTAAATATCCTTTTATGTTTAAGAAAGCAGATTAACTTTTGAGGAAATCATCGTTTCTTGTTATAGAGACAAAATAGTAGATCAAGGAAAAAATATACTAATTGATGGCTTTCTAAATAAAGCATGATCGTTGAGTAGTACTAAATTGGTTGTCTTGTGTGTCAAATTAATCTCTTCATTATGGGGAACCAGGCTGGCTATTTTGTGCTTCAATCCATCTTTAAGAGCAGCATTTTGATTAATCAAGTTAATGATGACAGTTTTTAGCTAGTAACAAATGATACATTTATTCAGGCCCTTTTTCAGATGATCCAAGCTATTGTGAGCAAAAGAAAAAGAAATTGAAATTTGGAAGATTAGATTAGTATGCCTAGTGTAAACTCTACACTTACTCTAGCAAATGAGATCAGAAGTAAGCATTAGTTAATGAGTAAATCTCCCAAGCAATCTCCACCATAAAAAAAATCATTATCCAACAGAGCATGCAAACTGTTACAGATATTTTATGTTAAAGAACACATTAAAAGCTACAGATTTGGGCTAACTTAAAGTTTATAGTTTTTGAAACCAAAATGGCCAAATACTTAATTTCAACTCAGCCACCCATAAAGTGACATTACTAAAATCAGAACTGTTTTTAGAACACTCCTCTTGAAAATAACTGTCAATATAGAATGAAAAGGCAGCTCATTTGCCCCCCTTCATTTAAGGTAAGTAGGTAACAAATTTGGATAGTCCGATCTATCAATTTATAGCAAATGTTCTAAATACAGAGGTTGGCAAACAACAGCCCAGCCCATAGGCCAAATCTAGTCTGCCAACTGTCTTTATAAATAGTTTTATTGGAAGTAGTCACCATAGTTCATTTATGTATTGTCTATAGCTGTTTGCACACTACAATAGCAGTCAAGTTGAGTTCTTGCAACAGAAACTACATGGCCCACAACACCTGAAATATTTACTACTGGCCCTTTACAGAAACTCTGCTAGCCCCTGCTCTAATATATTGTTTTTCAAATTTTTCACAGTAGAAGTCTTTCAAGAAAAATCCTACAAGAAAGCCTAGCAAATAAGACATTTGAAAGCAATATTTTATTAGTATACATTACTTTTGTAAAGTAAATTGTATAACAATTACCTAATATGAAGTCAATCAGTTTTGTTGAACATAGAAAAGGCAGGTTGCAGTCGTAACAGTAACTTTGTTTTCTGTTCGAAGTTATTTTGTTTTTGTTTTCTGTTTTTTTATTTTTTCTTTGTATTTTGTTTTGGTTGCAGAGAATTGATTCACACAGATAAGTGGTTGCAAATAGTAACAGTTTTTTAAAGCTCCCTTGCAAACTCAGGATACTCTGCAATTAAAAGATAATAGAAGTTTTATTCCAAGAAACTGCACAACTTAACCCCGCAGCCCAAGTTAACACATTGCTCATCTCCAGGGTTTTAAAATTCAGTACCTAGCACATTTCTTATTTTTGCTTTGTATTGCCATTTTAAAAACAGATTAAGTTTAAAGGAATTTTTAGCTTGCTGTGAGTGTTACATATAAAGTACATAAAACTGTTTGCCAAGTTTTCTCTTCCCACTTCTAGAAAAATCTTTCCCCAAATTTCAAACATGTGATTTCAGTAAAGCTTTCATATTTCCTGATGATACCACCTTCCCAGTCACAATAATTGACTCAAGCCAATCTAATCATAGCCCCATCTCAGGATTCTTTTCCTAGGCATCAGAAAGACGACATTTCACTTCCTCTTTGATGTTGAAATGGGGACATATGAGGCCTGAAGTTTGCCAGGGGTGGTACTTTTCAGTCTTGTAAAAGAAACACATATAAAAGAAATATACTGAATAGACAAAGAAAACAGAGGTAGATGGGAAGACAGTCTTAGTGGCACTGAAATCAATGCTTCCAGTTGTCCTTGAGACCTAGCTGTATCACATCCTCTCTGTGTTTTAATTACAGAAGCCAAGAAATTCCCACATTTCTTGTCTGTGGTGGTTTGAATAAGGTTTGAATTGAGTATCCTGACAAATACACACAAGCATAAATATTTTAATAGCAAATGTATGGGTAGAAGTCTGTAAGAATATATATGATAGTGGATACTTGTCATTATTTCTGGCTACTCACTATATGAACCTGCTTCCTAAATCTGGACAGTCCTCCTCCCCCTTATAAGTCTCAGTGGGAAGTAGAATCAAGTCACACTATATACAGTGAAATAATAATAGCTAACATTTTATATATGCATCAGGAAGCATTCTAAGCAATTTACCTAGATTAACTTATTCAATTTTCCCTCCAACCCCATGAAGTAATTGCAACTATATTTCTATTTTACAAATGAGGAAACTGAGACAGAGAGATCAAGCAACCTGCGCAGAGCTACAACCAGTAAATAGAAGAACACAGTTGTAGCCCAAGAAATTTGGTTCCAGAGGCACTACTCTAAAACTCCTCTTCATTTTGTCTCTGAAAATTCCAGATCATTCTTTCCAAGTCCTTGCTGCATCCAGGCTACACCCATCCAAGTACCCATCCAAGTACCCATTACAGAGTTGCAGGGACCAGGAAGATCTGTATATTTGACAGTGGTGGCAGGTGCAGAAGGATCACATTCCTGGGAAGCAATGATTGCAGTGCCAAGTCAACGTCCAATTTCTACAGCTCAGCACTATCAGTGGCAAGCCTCAGCACCTATCACACAGTGCCCATGACAGTGATATCCTCAGCATTATGCTGGGTATTGCCTCTCACTTGCCTCCTGGCTGCACAGTCCTCAACTTGGTTCTGAAAGCTACCCAATATCTTCTTAATATACTCTTTTCCTATTTAAATCAGCCAGCATTTTCTATTAGTTGTAATTAAGAACCTTGACTTATGAAATGTATTGCTAACAGTGGTTACTCCAGAGAAGTGGATTTGGGGAATGGTAAAATTTTTTGTTACTTTTTACATTTCTATATAGAAGGACAATGTCTGGACAGAGATGGGTTCTAGAGCAGTATGGAGAGTGACTTTGAAGAGGGCAAGACTACACACAAGAGGACCTGTGAAAAGTCAGTTGCAATAGATTGCAACTGAGGTTCACTTTCTAGGCTTTAAATAGGGTTGTGGTAAGATAAATGGAAAGAAAGAAACAGAGTTGAGAGCATTTTGAGAGAGCATTTGGCAGAACTTTGTGCCTAAGTTGACATGGGAGAGGATGTAAAGAAGGCTGTCAAGGCTGAATTCCACGTTTCTTATTTTGGTGACTGAACAATGGTGATGCCACCATCTAAAATAGAATAAAGAAGTGGGAGAAAGCTTATAAAAGAAGATAATGAATGCCAGTTGCTCTTGCTGAGTTCTGAGAACCTACGAGATATCCAAATAGAAGTAGCCAACAAGCAGTTGACATTCATGGATTCCAGAGCGTCTATAGACCTAGAAATATAGACTATAGCTCATCTTTATAGATATAGCATATCAGCATTAGGTGATGATAACTGAAATCATGAAAATGAAGATCATCTAGGAAGTATGAAGTGTGAAAAGAGCAGAGATAAGGAAATAAATGGATTTCAGGGAAACATGTTAAGGACAAGCAAAGAAAAATTTAAAAGGTCTTATGTAAGAAACAAAGAAACAGCAGTCAAAGAGGCTGACAGAGATCAATTAATGTGAAATATCCAGAATCCAAAGGTGTACAGGACCTCAAAAAAAAAAAAAAAGAAAAGAAACTGATCGACTATATCAAATTCAACAGAAAGATCTCATAAGAAAAGGACTGAGAAATGTCTGTGGATTTTGCAATTAGAATGTACCTACAAAGTTCTTAATGAAGGCATTCCTAGGAGTGCTGGTCTGGAAAGTGTCTCATTTACAAAACATATTTAAAGACCTAGAACTTAAATGCAAGTAGCAATATAATGGCATCGAGAAAAAAGTCAATACAGCAGAAGTTTTGATTTGATTGTCCACATTACAAGTAATTAGGTTCTGATTCTGGATGAGGAAGGCAATTCTTTACATCTTTTCTGTAGGCTCAGAACCCATGGAATATGTTTCCTCACACAGCTGAAGGAATTATAAATAATCTACTCTTGGATATACACACACGCACTCTCCTGTTTTTATTACATTTTAAATAAGACTTTAAAATGCTAACTTATCAGAAATACACTAGAGGAAAAAGAAACAGCATGGATGTAACCCTCTACTAATGAGGCACTAATGCATAATTATTATAATACACGTACTTCTCTCCACAGACGAATATTTATAAACACTGAAATCGTCTAGTTTGCAGTGAAGTCTTATGTACAGATTATTTTTCTCTTGTGGTTTGTCCTTTTTTCTTATTGTGGTAATGTTTAATGAATTTCACAGGCTCTGTTCATTCTCTGAAAATACTGAATGAACTTGTATACATAATAGGTGCTGCCTTCCATCCTGGCTAACACGGTGAAACCCCATCTCTACTAAAAAAATACAAAAAACTAGCCGGGCATGGTGGCGGCGCCTGTAGTCCCAGCTACTTGGGAGGCTGAGGCAGGAGACTGGCATGAACCCGGGAGGCAGAGCGTGCAGTGGAACGAGATCCCGGCCCCCCCACCCCCACCCGGGGGAAAAAGGGAGACCCCGTCTCAAAAAAAAAAAAAAAAAAAAATAGGTGCTGCCTTCAATGAGTATGTAGAGATGAGATATTAAACACACCATCATCAGTACCAGCAGTCAGTTGCCTTCATTGTAAATACTCAGAGTTCAGCTAAAACACAATATGGTAAAACAAAGCTGGTCGAATTAAGTAATTTCAACAGATGGTACCTAGGGAGGGGATCAAGGGAAGCATATATTAAAGTAATTCAGATTAAAGACTGATAAGGTTTGAGGGAATCCATTAAATAGCACCCTTTTCTCAGCCTGAGCTCTGAGCCAACTGAGAGCTAAACAAGAGATGGAGATCAAAGTATCAGCAGTGTTACCAACAAAGACCACTCTAGATTGAAGGACACGGTTTAAGTATGCACCAACAATCACTGGAAGTAAGTGAATTCACTCAGCCCCATCAAGTGCTAAAACGCAGTCCTTTCTGGTCATCAAGGTGATCAAGCTTTGGAGAAAAATATTCTCTAAAGACCACATTTCACATCGTGTAAATATTACTATTTGTTCATTTAATTTCTCTCTCTTTTTTTTTTTTTTTTTTTTTTAGACAGAGTCTCTCTTTTCCCCAGGCTTGGGTGCAGTGGCGCCATCTTGGTTCACTGCAACCTCCACCTCCTGAGTTCAAGTGGCTCTTCTGCCTCAGTCTCCTAAATAGCTGGGACTACAGGTGCCCACCACCATGCCCAGATAATTTTTCTTTTTTTTTTTTCATTTTTTGATTTTTGTTTTTTAGCAGAGATGAGGTTTCACTGTGTTGGTCATGCTGGTCTCAAACTCCTCACCTCAAGTGATTTATCCACCTCAGCCTCCCAAAGTGCTGGGATTACAGGCATGAGTGACCATGGCTGGCCTAGTTCATTTAATTTCTACTAATAGAAAACATACGTGGAAAAGCAGATTAGAATGTATGCTTCCTGTAAGTAGTTGAACGCACACACACACACACACAGTGGGAGAAAGTGGCTACGCTTTTCGTGCCCAATTCCGCTTCCAAACGCACTAGTGAGATAATTCACTGTACCTCTGTGGGTTGGAGAAAGAATTGGAGCAAGAGAAAAATTCCCCCCATGAAAACTAGGGGATTGAGCAGGAAATGACTCCCATTTCCCATTCCCCTAATAAATACACATGATTATTAATTGATTGCAGTAAACTTTGCTTTTTATCAACTGCAGGGTGGGTATAAACATGTTGCTATATACTTCATTTCTCTTTGGTCCTATCTGCCAACATTATGATTATATCTACAGATAAGCATTGAAGACATATATACAGACTTATTGGTAGGAACAGGGCTTTAGCCTGGATCATAATTTCCTAAATAAAGATCTAGCTTCTGACTATGGAAAGTTAACATTGAGAAAAAGCATTACCCAAATTACATTCTGCATTGTGTAAACACCACCATCCATTCATTCAACAAGCCTTTATTGAGAATCTACAATATTCCAAACAGTAGATTAAGCCATGAAGATATAAATATGAACAATTTAAATAAAATTCCTGACTTCTAAGAAAGAATTCCTCCTAAAAAAATTCACTTCATCAAATAATGCTACCAAAATATTAAAAACTCAGTATCCAAATATGTAAGAGAATGTAGCATACGACAACAGTAGCTTCTCAAAACCAAGAGGGACAAGTTGGACTACAAAATAAGGGGTGTTGAGGTATCTGGACGTCCATCTGGAAAAAAGCAAACATTTAATCACACCCTACACTTTCAGTCAGATTAAATTCCAAATGGATCAAAGGTCAGAAAATATACAAAAGTAAAACCCCACAATTTCTAGAAGAAAGCACAGGAAAATATTTTAGATTCTTAGAATGAGGGAAGTCTTTTTACTTGTGACTCAAAATGTAAAAGCTGTGTTCTCACCTGGAGATTTGACTAGGGAAAGATCCGCTTCCAAATTCCCTCCTGTGACTGGCAGAAGTCCTGGCAGTTAGCCTCAACACCAGCAACCAAGAGAACAAGCCTCTGCTACTTCCGGTCTCTGACCTCTAGACCCTTTTTCATAGAGCCCACCTGGTTAGATCAGACCCACCCAGGATAATCTCCCTTTTGATTAACTTTAAGTCAGCTGGTTAGGAACTTTTATTACAACTACAAAAATACCCTCACGTCTGCCATATTCTCCTAATTAGAAGTCACAGATTCTGCCCTCATTGGAGGAGAGGGGTTTACACAAGAGCATTACTCAATGGGGATCAGGGTGTGTCTGCCGTATCTCCCTAATATATAAAGATTTCCACTCAACACTAATCATTAGACAAATGCAAATCAAAACCACAATAAAATACCATCTCACACCAGTCAGAATGGCTATTATTAAAAAGTTAAAAAATAACAGATGCTGGTGAGGTTATGGAGAGAAGGGGATGCTTATACACTGCTAGTGGGAATGTAAATTAGTTCAGCCATTGTGGAAAGCAGTGTGGTGATTCTTCAAAGAGCTTAAAACAAAATTACCATTTAACCCAGCAATCCCATTATTGGGTATAAACCCAAAGAAGTATAAATCATTCTACCATAAAGACACAGGCATGTCTATGTTTCTTGGAGCACTATTCACAATAGGAAAGACGTGGAATCAAGCTAAATGCCCATTAATGATAGACTGGATAAAGAAAATGTGCTACATATACACCATGGAATACTACACAGCCATAAAAAAGAATGAGATCATGTCTTTCGCACCAACATGGATGGAGCTGGACGTCATCATCCTAAGCAAACTAATGTAGGAACAGAAACCCAAATCCCACATTTCTCACTTGTAAGTGGGAACTAAACAACAACACATGGACATAACAAAGGGAACAACACACACTGGGGCTGACTGGAATGTAGAGGGTGGGAAAAGGGAGGGGATCAAAAAGCTACCTACTGGGTATTATACCTATCACTTGGAAATGAAATAATATGTACACTGAAACTCCATGATATGCCATTTACTTATGTAACAAACCTGCACATGTACTCTTGAACCTAAAATTAGATTTTTTTTAAAAAAAGAGAAAATTACAAATGTAATTTTAAAAACATTTAATTTTAAATGATTTTTTTAAGTTCCAAGAAATCTATGAAAAGAAAATTCAGTGGAAAAACTGGAAAAAAATGAATAGTTAATTCCGGAAAAAATATACAAGTAGCTCTTAAATATATGACAAGATGTTCTATCTCATTTATACAAACAAAAAAATGCCTTTTTAAAGAATACCTATCATATTGGCAAAAATCTAGAACTGTTCATGTATTCTCTATGGGGTAACAGGTACTCTCAAACATTGCAAGCAGAGGTTTAAATGTGTCTAGCCCTTATAAAGAACAATTGGTAATTGGCAATATCTATAAATACATATCCCCCGACCTTGAAATTCCAAACCAGAAAATTTACCTTAAAGATCTATCAGCATGTATGTGAAATTATATTGATTTCAGCAATATTTCTAAGAGCAAAATATTAGAGACAATGCAGACATAGCTATCCAACAGAAGGTGAGTTAACTATAGTCCATTTATATAGTGGAATACTGCATAATTTTTAAAAATGAGGAAACATTCCAAATACTGCTATGGAAAAATTAACGTAGAACAGTGCATTTAATAGCTATGTTTTTCGTAAAAAAAAAAAAAAAAGGAGAAAAATAAGAATATAATTTGTATTTGCTTGCAAGTGCATAAATTTTAGAATATGTGGTTCTACATCTGGAGGTGATATGTATGCATATATATATGTGAATAATAGACGATCGGTAGGTAGGTATGTAGATAGAGGATTGACAGACACAGACTGTTTTACATCTCATATCTTATGGTTGCTTCTCTGCTACCATCTAGTCATGGCCAAACTTCTAGTTCCAAATTCAGTCAGAACTAGAGTTGTATTATTCCAACATTCAACATGAAGAAATTCCTATAGGTCTGCAACAGTAAACTGGCTATGACTGAATCCCCAATTACCCAAATTCACCATATTAATACTTTGCATGCATTTTCACCCTTTGCCTATTCTTCAAGGTTTTGTAGTAACCCGACTATTCACCTGATGAATACAAGTTATATGCCTGATACAAGAATGGAAAGGGACTTTTTACCATTACCTCCTAGTTTACTCAACAAGTAATCTCTTAATGAATACTTCTATAGAATTTTACAGTCATAAAAAATGCTTTTCAGATGCCTGCAATTATCTAAAATAAGAAAATTTGGCAACTTGAACTCACGTATTTATCTCTGTTTCCTCTTTTACTCTATTAAAATAACAAAAGAGGAATCAGAAGCTATGAATCCACAAGGACAAAGAGAACAGGAAACGAGACAAAAACAGGAGAGGGATATCTTTCTATCTCACTTTAATATGAACAAATTATAACTCATTTCACACAACTGAAAACCCTACAGCCTGAGACTACAGAGGGAAAAATCAAGAAAATGTGACTTTATTCATGTCCCCAGAACCCTAGGAAAGCGTCGGAATTCAAGAGAAGTTGGGTTGATAGTTTAGCCAAAACTTTGTTAGCCAAAGCCTGTGGGCCAGCAGCATAGGCACTCTTCAAAGTGTGTTAGAAATGCAGAATTTCAGGTCCCATCCCTGATTCCGTCCCTACCCAATCAGGCTTATACTTTAACAAGATTCCCAAGTGCTCTGTAAACCCCTTAAAATTTGAAAGGCAGTGATATAAAGAGCAGTTCAAATCCCAGAATTTCTCCCATATTCCACGGAGCCATGCAACTGCTCCCTCAACCCTAGATAAGAGATTTTCTTGATGATGTTGAATCGAAGAGGTCCCAGATTCAGGGACGCTGGCATCGCTGAAGACATCAGTGAAGCAACGAAGTACAGGCATTCTGCTCGTCTACAAGAATAAGGCCCACAGTGCCCTTATCCTGTTCAGCAACCCAAAGTCTAGCAACAGCCTCCCATTCCCAGGTAGAATATCTGAAATGTTTCTATGGGGGAAACCTACTAGCCCAGAAGAGAAGACCTGCACATACTGACATGGGGAGAATCCCGATTAAGAGTCACTTCATCAAGACTATACTTTCAGGGATCATTCCTACAGTGCACTACCAGAGAAGTTTCTGTGAACGTGCAGAGCACCGGAAACCATGAGCAGGAGGCGCAGCGTTCGCTCCTGAGCAGGAGGCCGGATCTTGGTGTTGCTTCGCTGCGAGTGCCATTGGCCGTTGATGATCGTTCTTCTCTGGGAGAGTAAGAGATGACACAGTTTGAGTGGTTCCCATTTTTTTAAAAAAAGAGTCACCTCATCACCTTAGCATCCCTACAGTAAATAGAGAGTAAGGCACACAAGTCTGATTCCAATCAGAGTGAGGAGTAGTTTTTCGGGTTTTTTTAATACAATGTGCCTTCTCTCAGATTAGTTTCTAGCTCAGCACCAATAATAAAAAAGGGAAATACTCCAACCCAAGCTACATGTGCAAAGATGTTCACTGAAGCATTGTTTATCATGAAAACTATATTTTAAAAATCAGTTAAAAAAAAAATCTGGTTTAAGAAAACTAGGTCCCTGTGTGAAATGCAATACTACAAAACCATTACAAAGAATGAAGTAGATCTATATGTGTCCTTATGACATAATCTTCAGGGTATGCTGAAAAGTGAAAAAAATAAGGTACAGAAGGATAAATATAACAGACTAACATTTCTATTTAAAACATGTATGTATGTAAGACATTTCCACCTACATATACACACAAATATATATGCTTGTACTTGGAAAGAAAATGTCAAGTACATTTCTGAAAACTGTTAACAATACCTAAATCTGGAGAAAGGAATTGCGGACTTGGGATGGGAGAAAGACTTGTGTTTTATTGCATCCATCTAATTTTTTTACCATATGCATGTATTTTCCCATTTAAAAACAAAATATTAAAAGGACACTTTTTAAGTAGTGTATTTTTATCTGAAGCATTAGCTACCATTAGAAATAAAATATTCCCAAATCTGTATCCCTTACCTAAAATTATCTCCTGATAGTTAGACACATAAAATTAAAACTCAACAAGTCCAGAACTAAGCTTCCAATCTGATTATCTCAACCGTGACTGCCACCACCATTAAACATGTTTCAGTTCTTCTATTTCCTAGTCTGACCACCCTTCATCAGGTCTCTTGAGTCAGAAACCTGGAAGTCATAGAAGACTCCACCTTTTCTCTCACTTCTTACCTCTAATCACCAAACCAAATGCTGTCAATTCTATCTCCTAAGTACCTCACAAATCTATATCCAACATACCATCTACTCTGCCTTAACACATACAGTATTTACACCTCTCCCAGCTCACTCTAATCCTTGTTACTAACTCTCTGCATCTAGTATCTCTTGCATCTAAATTCCACACAATTTCCAGAGTGGTCTGTCAATATTCCCCAGTTTGATCAGATCATTCTCCTACTTAAAACCCTTCAATAGCTATTTGTCTTCTTCAGAATAAGGTCTAAATTACTTGGCATATCACACAGTTGTGGCCTCTGCCTGTCTCATCTACCACTGTCTCCATTTTTTCTCCCCCCCTCACCGCAATACACAAACCTACCACTCCAAATACTCGCAGCTCCCAGTTTGATCACGCCAAGCTTATGTTGTTTCCTCTGTCTTTTTTTTCTTTTCTTTTTATTTTTGAGACAGGATCTTGCTCTGTCACCCAGACTGGAGTTCAGTGGCTCAATCATAGCGCATTGTAGCCTCAAACTTCTGGGCTCAAGCAATCCTCCCACCACAACCTCCCAAAGTAGCTGAGTCTACAGGTGCACACCACTGCGCCAGGCTAATATTTTTATTTTGCTTTAGAGACAGGGTCTTGCCCTGTTGCCCAGGCTTGTCTAAGACTCCTGGCTTTAAGTGATCATTCTTTCTTTCTGAAACATTTTTGCCCCCTTTTTTACCGAAGTCTCATTATTTCACTTGGTACCTCTCCTCTGATTATGAACATTTTTATACTATTTCTTTTATTTTCCTATCCTCAGATCCTCATTAAATATGCTCTCATTAAATATTTGTTGAATAAATGAAGCAATTTAGACAAGCCAGCTGTCATTCTAACGCAGGTAATAACTCTTTTAGCTTATCATAAGTTCCTCCTTAAAAACAACAAACCCTTATGGCTTCGCATTTAAAAGAAAACGAATCTTGTCAATGCATCTTTTGATTCTTACCAATGCAAGCTGCTCTCTTAACACATCTTAAGATAACTTGAGTGAATAACGGTTTTACATTGTGCCTTAAAAACTGAAGCATTCATTCTACATGGAAAGGCCCACTGAGGGACACTACTAATGAGATGTGACATGGAAAAAATGACTCAAGTAAGAAAGTAACAGCTTTCAGCCAATTCAGATTAATACATATAAATTGCAAAAATGCTGAAGAACAGTTTATAGTTTACGTGTGGTTTGTCCCTTAAAGTTGCAACTTATAGGAGGCCGGGAGTGGTGGTTCACACCTGCAATCCCAGCACTCTGGGAGTCCAAGGCAGGCAGATCATGAGGTCAGGAGTTCGAGACCAGCCTGGCCAATATGGTGAAACACCATCTCTACTAAAAATACAAAAATTAGCCAGGCGTGGTGGTGTGCAACTGTAGTACCAGCTACTCGGGAGGCTGAGGCAGAAGAATCACTTGAACCCAGGAGGCAGAGGTTGCAGTGAGCCTAAATCATGCCATTGCACTCTAGCCTGGGTGACAGAGTGAGACTCCATCTCAAAAAAAATTATAATAATAAAACATCGCAACATATAGGAAAAATTCCAATTTATCTAACCAAGGAAAGGTTAGAGATAACGGTAAATAATGTTTGCTTGAACAATGGAATCAGGAAAAAATTTTAAATTATATAAAGCCTTTTGTGAAATATAAAACATTCAACTCTCAACTCATTTTCCTATTGCCTAAATGTCCTGTACTTTCAGAAGTATTCTCCATCACCTTGATGATATTCTTTTGTATGCAAATTTTATTTACCTGAATTATTAATGCTGCTTTTGTTTGTACCTATATCTTAATTCTTCTCTCTTCATTCACTTGTCATGAGAGTTTTGATTCACATTTCAGAAAATCATGAACAAAATATTTCTTTGGGAAGTAGGGTAGTGTCACCAATGTTTTTGTACTGCTAGAGGTTATTCTGTTTTTCCAGTTTTAAAAAATGAGCATTTCTTCTTTTTATAAACTGTCAAACACTGAAATTAAACTTTAAACTGTACTGAATGGATAAAAGATAGATTTTTAAGTATGGATTGTATGTCAGATGAAAAATATAGTACATAGAGACTCCAGTGAGCAAGCAATTCACAATATAAAATATATGCCTTCAGGAAAAATTCCTCAGGCCGATAACAGTAAATGGCAATTAGTAATGCTCATGAGAGTATTATTTTAGTCATACAGCCAAAATCTTTATTTTTTCACTAGCATCACACTATACAGCATACCATGTCTATGCTGAAAACCTGTTTGATTTAGTCAGAAGTTTTGCTGAAGCAAAAGTTGTGGATAGAAATACTCAAGGGTTGAGATTATAGCAGGACAAATTCGTCAACTTTAGTTGAAAAGGAGGTGGAAGGTTCACACTCTCAGATCTTTAAAAAAAATGTACTTGTAGTTTGCTCTGTTTCATTGTACAATAAACTAAAATGTAATTATTGAAAAAGAAGAGAAAGCAAGTCTGTCTTTTTGCAAAAGTTTCTTGAAAGTCTTTAAGGAATAACAATGTCTCACTAACTCCCACTGAAATCCCAGATTCAACTGAGACATTAGGAGACCATATGCACAAACACTCTGTGATTTCAAAAAGACAAGCTCATTGGGAAGAAAAAAGTTCTCTGTCTTTGATTTCTTTTAGAATGATAAAATGAAAGGGACATTAATACATATTTTAAGCCCTGTGAATTCACAATGGGGCTTCACAATAAAGAGGTAAAAACCTTTGAACTAACAAAGGTCCATCACTGTGCACTTTTTTTCTCACAAGTGCCTTGTAAAGGAAATTATGCTAGATTGAGGGGCCAGCTGGCTTTCGCCACTACACCTTTAGTAACATAACACATTCTCAGACTGTATCAATCCACCCAGAATCGACCACATCGTTGACTCCTCTTGGACCGCTCCTCTTATTGCATACTGCTGTTTTCAGTCCAATGCCCTGTGAAAGCATTCTCTCACTGGCTTACATCTGAGTGTCTCTTTGTACTAGCCCAAAGCCTGAAGTCAACAAACTCCATTAAGTTGATTAAAGTAGTCCTAGAGACTACCCAGGCTTTTACACTGCCCTTAGATTAAAGACAAAAAAAAAAAAAAAAGGGCTGCTTCTTCTGAGGATGTTTTAGTTCAGGTTGGAGGATTTGGATGAGGTGTTGAGTTCTGTAAGTCGTATGTTTTGTTTTGTTTGGGAGGGTTTGCTGGATTTATTTTATTTTCTCTGTAATTTTCAAAGAGGTCAACAAAAATATGAATGCTCTTAGAAAAAGAGAGAAGGCTTTTATTACAAATGATCTCCAATTATTCCTTTGTTCCCAAAGACAGCAATTACAGCTGCTGAAATTGAAGAAGCCAACACTGTGTCTTGAGGAAGGATTTATCATGCGCCCTGGAAAAAGAGCCTTACATTAAGTATCAGTCATTTCCCTAAATTTAACTCAACGGAAACGGTTCCTCAGTCAAATTCAAACTCCAAAGGAAAAATTGAAAGGCCAAAAAATCAAATAGTATAAGCTGTGAACTGATCATAAACCCACAAAAAATCAAAGAAAGTGAATGAGACATAGCACAATTGAGTGTTAATTTTCTACGACACAGGTAAATGTATTGCATAGTGGTTGCAGGAGTTAAACATCCTGGTTATCTGACTAGATTCACCAATGATTTGACCTCGGGAGAGTTGCTTAACCTCAAAAGCTCGTTTCTTATCGGTAAAAATGAGGATGATAGTATCTGCCTTGTTGCGCTATAAAGATTTTAGAGAAAAAGGACCAGGCACGGCGGCTCATGCGTGTAATCCCAGCACTTTGGGAGGGCGAGGCGGATGGATCACTTGAGGTCAGAAGTTTGAGACCAGCCTGGCCAACATGGTGAAACCCCATCTCTACTAAAAATACAAAATTAGCCAGGTGGGTTAGTGCACCTGTAATCCCAGTTACTCCAGAGGCTGAGGCAGGAGAATCGCTTGAACCCGGAAGGCAGAGGTTGTTGCAGTGAGCCATATTGTGCCATTGCACTCCAGCCTGGACAACAGAGCAAGACTCCATCTCAACAACAACAAAAAGACTTTAGAGAAAAGGTATCTTAAGCATTTAGCACAATATCTGTCAAATACTACACACACAACACATTTTTTAAATTATTGTTATTCTATATGAGATATTTTCTGGAGTTCAACAAAGCAAGTTTAGAAGCAGTAGATGGTATTATCTGTGACCCTATGCTAAGCCCCCAAAAGACCTGGATTTTAGTTCCACCTGAGGCATTTATTTGCTGTGTGACCGTAAGCAAGTTTCAGAGCTTCAAGATCTTCATCTGTAAAATTAAGGAGTCAAACTAAATTGGGAATTTGTATATCCAGATCTCTTCTCCACAGCACCAGTCTATATGTTCAAAACTGAATTATTGCTATTTCTTCCATCCCATTCCACATAGCCAAAAGAGAACTTTTTCTCTCCTAAACCCACATCTCAACCTAAATTCATGACCAAAGGGCAAATTCTCCTATGGGTGAGATAATATGGATTTTCTCTAGTGTTATTCTTCGCTCACAGTATTAGCATCATCAAATATTATCTTAACACCAGTCACAGACCACACTGATGTTCGACCTACAATTAAAAGAAAAATTGAAAATAATTTGAGATTTACACAAGTTCTACTTCCTTATGGCAATAATCTTGATGCATTTTTAACTCCCTATTTCAGTAAATGGTACTGTTATTCATCTAGTCCCTCAGGACAAAAACTTTGGAATTACTATTAATACCTATCTTTTATTTCATATTCCATACCGAATCCAAAAGCAAGTACTGTTGGCACCCACCTACAATATATACCCAGAATTTCACCATGTCACCTTAACATCCACACTTACCTTTCTAGTCCAAGGCACTGTCATCTCTGGCATGGATTATTACAATAGTCTCTTTCCTGATGAATTGTACAATTACAATTTACAATTACAAAATAGCCCTCTTATCTCTAATAATGCTTCTCCCCTTAAAAACCTACGTCAATATGAATAAAGCTGTAATACCTTTCTTTTGGTCAGTGTTTTTTTAAGTATACCTTTTCCTAACCTCTCTTACATTTAACCTTTCTGTATATTTATGTATTTGGATCCTTTGTTCTTTGTAAGCAGTATATAGTTGGGGTTTGTATTCTTATCCAGTCTTAAATGTCAGTCTTTTATATGGAATATTTAGTTCATTTACTTGTAATACAATTGTGGATATAGTGGGTTTATAACTATGACTTTACAATCTGTTTTACATTTTATATTCTGTTTCATATTTTTTTTATTTTCCTTTCTTTTTTGGATTAATCTAGTACATTTTAAAATATTTTCCTATGTTAATTTGTTATACTATCATTTTCATTGTATTTCATGGTATAGGAATATAGATTACTTAGATTACATCATATATACTTGAATTATCACATTCTAGTATAAATTATTACTTATATCACCTTCCAATACTGCTAGAACCTTATAACACCTTACTCCTATTTAATCCTTTTTTTACTTTTTGCATTATTTTTGTCATGCATTTTGGTTATATATCAATTTAAGACTCCAAAAGACATTACTTTTATTGTTCTATACAATCAATGTTCATTTGTATTTACCCAGATATTTTCCCTTTCTGGTATTTTTCATTCCCTCTTCAAGTTACATGCTTCTCTCTGAAGAGCTCCCTTTGCTATTGCTTATTATTATTTTTTTTTACTACAGGACTGGTAGCAACAAATTTTATCCATTTTCATATGTTTGAAATTGTCTTTATTTCACCTTAATTTTTCAAGTATATTTTCACCAGGTACAAAATTCCAGCTTGGCAATTATTTTCTATCAGCATGTGAAAGACGCCGTTTCATTGCCTTCTGACTTCTAGTGTTTCAGTTCAGAAGTCAGATATAAGTTTTACTGATGTTCTTTTGGAATATAGTCTTTCCCTGACTCCAGTTAAGACTTTCTCTACTATTTGTTTTCAGCAGTCTTACATATAAAATGCTGGGTATTGTTTTTATTGTATTTATCCTACTTGAATCTATGGATTCACGTTTTCCATCAGTTTTGGAAAATGGTTAGCTTTTCACTCTGAATATTGTTTCTATTCTACTTTCTCGTCTTCTCCTTCCAGAAATTCAATTACACATCATTTTCATCACGGTCCACATTACTCTTACCTGTTTTTTCCATTATTTTTTCTCTCTGTGCTTCTGCTTGGGTGTTTTCTGTTGGCCTATTTTCCAATTCTAAAGAAAACGCAGAGCCTCCAGATCATGCTATCTTCCATCAGAAAGGCTTTCCTCCTGCTAATAGCAAGGACAGCTATTAGGGGGATTAATCATCTCAAGCCAATCAGGAATGCTGCTGAGTTGCAGCTGTGAAGAAGTTTTGGTAAAACCAATGTAGTTCTGCTTGGCCCTGTTCCTAGGGCATGGCTACCCAGGGTTTTCAACTGCAAACTTGGTAGGATTTTGATTTCCCAAATCTGAATGACTGAAGGAGGTTCAGTTCTGCCCTTCGGAAGTTTATCACTTGGTTCTTTAGCTTCCTGACCCACACAACTTCAAATGTGGCAAATGTCATCAAGGAACCTTCTATGTGTCTGACACTCCTCAAGTCTGCAATTTTGCTACTTCAGTCCAAACAAACAAACAAAAAAGTCGAATCCTGTTGGTTTCTCTGCTTCTCAGGAAGGGCCTTCTGCTACTCTGCTACAGGTCAAGCCTAGATTTTCAGCCTCAAGGGGCACCCAGATTTACTAAGTATCCCAGACGAAAAGTATCTCCAGATCAATTCACCACTCCTTCTAGGGATTTTATTATCCTTGCATATTTTATTTTGGGGTCTGCTCCCCAGAGCAGCTTTTGTTTCCTAAGCATCACAAGACTATGTGATATTTCACTCTACCTTTCAGAAGCTTTCAACCTAGCTCTTTAATCTCCTATCTAGCTTCAGAGTTCAGCAGATGTCTTGTGGGAAAACCTGGCCATGTATTTGAGATCCCTATAGTCTCAAATTTTGTCAGTCCAGCTTCACATAACCACTAAAGTTTTTATTTTCCCAAGAAGTAGTCCTCAGCCTGGGCCAAGTTTTAATCCTTAGCCCATGCCCAGAATTATCAAATGCTCTCACGGGAGAAAATAGCTCCTAATCATCCATGTCCCTCTCTGAAATTGTAGCCTGTCTTGTCCTCATAGCTCCCATAGCTCTTTGTGGCTTTAAAATAATACATTTCAGAATTTATCCAGGTTTTTCTAATTGTTTTCAGCAGAAGCATTGCCCTAATGCAACCTACTACATCACACTTAGAAGTGGAAATCTACTTAAATCTCTCAACAGGCTTTGCTGCTTCCATTCTGGCCATACCATAGGCTCTTTGCCACCCAGAAGCAGGAGGATCCATTTAAATCACAAATCAGGTTACGTATCTTACTATTACACTTATACAAAAATCCAAACTCCTTATTTTGTCTTACATCTNCGTATCTTACTATTACACTTATACAAAAATCCAAACTCCTTATTTTGTCTTACATCTCTTATTACACTTATACAAAAATCCAAACTCCTTATTTTGTCTTACATCTCTTATTACACTTACACTAAAATCCAAACTTCTTATTTTGCCTTCAAGGCCTTTTATGTCCTTGATGTGATATCTCTCTGGCCCATTCTCCTAACTCCCTCCTTGTTCAAGGTAGTCCAGAATCATTGGCCTTCCTAGTATTCCTCAAGCATGCTAATCAGAAATCTGTTCTCCCTTATTCCATCCCATCCCAGAATACAAGCTCTATGAGACAATGGACTCTGTCTACCTTTTTCGACCGCCTTATTCTCAGCACCTAAAATAGTGCCTGGCCATATTGTAGATGCTAGATAAGTATTTACTTAATAAATAAATGAATATAATTGAATAAAATGGAAGCTGTCTGGCTAAAATGTAACTGGAGTTGTGAAGCCCTGATTAACAACCTCCCCCTTTGCAGACTATGATAGCCTGGATAATTGAGAACTGATTACATAATTTTTAAATAAAATTTTTATAGGAACTTTGAAACATGTCCAAAGCCACTTGGGGTTCCAAGGATCACAGGTTAAAAGTAAAAGGTGTCGCCAAGAATCCTTCCTGTTCTAACATTTTAGTCAAAACACCATATTAAAGGAAAGCTAAAGCTGAATATTCCAACAGGTCTATTCCACTCACACATACATATATATTTGTTTGTGGTATATACGTATTTGATACAAAATATGACACACGCACATGATTTTTCATGACGAGTACAGGTAGACTGTTAGAGACAGAGTAATTCCTCTTCAAATTAGTCTTTAGGAAATGTTTGTGTGTATGTGTATATATATATACACATACACACATATATACACACACAGATAAATATCTATATATACACAACATGCTATTTTCCCCTTTAATATTCAACTTTTTAATTATTAGGACATATATTTGTCTTGCCTATATATTCATACATATATATTTATTTTTGGTATACATACATACACACATATATTTATCTCTGTATATATATATTTATACCACTATTTATATATATTATATATATACATATATAACATATATACACACATATATAATATATATACACACATATATGTACCTATTCCACTGGTACATACATATGTATTTGGGTGTATATGTGTGTGTGTGTGTGCGTATGTCTGTGTGTGTGTGTATACATATATCTGTGTGTGTATATATACACACACACACACAAATAAATACATATGTATGTACCAGTGGAATAGGTGTGTGAGTGTGTGTGTATATGTGTGTGTGTGTGTGTGTATATATATAAAGTGGTATAAATATATATACACACACACAGAGATAAATATGTGTGTATATGTATACCAAAAATAAACACATATGTATGAATATATATAGGCAAGAAAAATATATGTCTTAATAATTAAAAAGCTGAATATTAAAGGCAAAAATAGCAATGACTATGCACTTACTTTGATTCTGCAACTTATTTCCTAGTGTAACTTTCTCATTTCAGTGACAGGCTTTGGGAACCTAATCAAAATTTGTTCTAGGCTTCCCTCGGAACAAAAGATAAAGATAGTCTTCTTCAGAATGCTTCAGACTCTAGACAACAAACTATGCTTGTGGCAATTTCATATGTGCGTAGCTTAAATTCTTGCAGTTTTGCAGCTTGGGTTTAAGATCTTAGGCACACAGAGTTATACAAGTTTCATTTGTAGGTGAAAAAGAAAAAATAAAATACGATGTTGTCACTGACCTATGCTCTCCCTTCCTGAAGATGAAAAAGAACTTCATGCTCATGGAACTTCACAAAAGTAATGACTACTTAAGGTCCAAACAACTCTAGTCCTTGGAAAGAACTGCATTTCATCAAAAGAAGTTATTAGTAGTCACTCATACAGACCTGGTATTTTCTTCCCACCTCTACGAAAAAGTATCAATTTGTTTTCTGTCTCTGGGCAGCTTCCTATCATTTCTCAAGACAAGATTTCCCTGAAGTACCAGCTTAGCAGGCACAAGGGTTGTGAGGTATACCTGTGGTACCTATCCCTTTTCACTGCAAAACATATCTTTCATGATTCCCTTGACACACGTAGTGATGGTTTGGTTTGGTTTGGTTTGGTTTGCTTAAGTAAGATAGCATACAAAGAATTAGTCATTACAAAGACAAAACTTAATGGACCGAAATCTTAAAATGTGCAATTGTTACCTTAGACTCTGGCAAAATTATTTTGAGACAACCTAAATTCATGACCAAAAGGCAAATTCTCCTGTGGGTGAAATAATATGGATTTTCTCTGGTGTTATTCTTAGCTCACTACATTAGCATCATCAGATATTATCTTACCACCAATCATAGGCCACAGCTGATGCTCAGTCTACAATCAAAAGAAAAATTCAAAATAATTTGAGATTTACGCAAGTTCTACTTCCTTTTTGCAATTAAGCTTGATGCATTTTTAACTCCCAAGTATCCATGTTAAACATAGGTAGTTACCAAATAACAAACTACCTGAGAATTGTTCATGACTATTACAGCTAGACTCCTAGAAATGGAATAAGTTCGCTTCAAATTAGCCTTTAAAATGTAGATACTAAAAATGCTTCTTACTTTTGAGATTGAAATTGAAAACATTTTTGTCTCCAGATACTTGAGCCTGACGAGTAAACAAACAAAAACTGCTACTTCTCGCCTCACAGGCTTAGCTTGTAATTCAGAAGTTTCAAATGGCGGCCAGCAGACCAAATCCAAAATATAAATGAGTTTTATTTGACCCACGCAGTGATTTTCAAATTTTTAATTTTAAAATTTAATTTTAAAAATCAAGAAATTTCGCTTTAAAAATGCAGATGTCAGGCCAGGCTCAGTGGCATAGGCCTGTAATCCCAGCTCTTTGGGAGGCTGAGGTGGGAGGATCCCTGGAGCCCATGAGTTTGAGACCAGTCTGGGCAACATGGCAAAACCCCATCTCTAAAAAAATACAAGAATTAGCCAGGTGTGGTGGCGTGCTCCTCTGGTTCCAGTTCGTTGGGAAGCTGAGGTGGGAAGGATCACCTGAGCCCAGCAGGTTGAGTCTGCAGTGAGCCATGATCATGCCACTGCACTTCAGCCTGGTAGTAGAGCAAGACCCTGTCTCAAAAAAAACAAAAAAAACCCAGATGTCCAGTGTCTTTTGCTGTGCCTTGCACAAAGCATCAGGTGAAGGGGGTAAGTTGGGCTGGTTCCCAACTCACATTCCATTGCTAAGCCATGTTCACAAGGCCTGTACTCATTTGCCAAGCCTGGACTATAATCACTAAGGGGAAAGAGTGACTTTTTCTAATTTGCACAAATGTGCTATATGGTCTAACAACATCTCATCCCTAGGTCTGCATTCATCATTCACACCTCATTAGTAGAAATCACCTGGAATATTTAAACAAAGCATGTAAGCTTGAATTTACTACACTCCTCACCACCCCCTGTTATTACTCTCCTGCTTCACTATATTATGCCTGTTATCTCTGTAGATATTTGAGTTTCCAACTTTTGGTTAGGATAAAAAAATAATACTTCTAATTTATTCATCTAAATTACGTAAGTTTAAATTCACTTTGCAGATGTAGGTTGATGATGCCAATGCAAACTCTCAGCAAGCTGGCTTTTCAATCAGATAGATCTGGGTAGCTATCCAACAGGGGGAAAGTTATGAGACCTGTCTGTGTATCAATTTCCTTATCTGTAAAATTAGACTAACATTACCTGCTGGGTTTGTAGTGCAGATTGAATGAAATGACATGTGACAAACTATTTAGTGTATACTAAGTACTCAAAACATGTAATTTCATGTTAATTGTTGAAATGACATCAACTTGCTAATCCTGAAGTAGAAACCTTGTCAATGATTTCTAAAATCATAAATGTTCATTCAAATGTATTAGACTATAAGCTGTATGAAGGCAGGTACCATGTCTACCTTTCATTAGTCTCTCCCCAACACTGGCACACAGTAGGAACTTTAAATTTATTAGTATAATAAACAAATAAAATTACTTTCCAGTCTGCACTGGAAATTGGGAAATGAGCAAGATCCTTCTCCCTCTCTAATCCAGGCATACTTTTCCAACATGAATCAGATAATACAATTAAAATAGGAGTCTATACCAGAGACTAATGATAGATGCACTTGAACAGTGTAAACGAGATTAAACATTTGCCTTGTGTTGACATACCTGTCCTGGACAATTAAACATCATAATATCATAATGCATTAAATCCAAAAACAAAGAAAGCCCAGTCATTCTCCCTACCAAATACATGCATTAAAGTCTATTAATGTGGAAATCTCAGTTGCTCTCATTTGATCTTCACACATTATATGAATGTATCAAATTACCACATGTAACCCCAAAATATGTCCATCTATTATGTAGTATTTTTTAAATGTTTTAAATGAAAGCATTAATTCAAGGCATGAGATCCAAAAAACAAATATAAAAGAGCTGCAGACTGTCAGTTTTCAAGTGGTTCCAGGAAGACTTTTAGCATGATAGATGGCTGGAAGTTTTACTTAAAGGTAGAAAGTTTTAGAAACTAAGCATGTCCCACAGGTCGTCAATAAAATAGTGAGCTAACGGCAGAGCTCAGTGGCTCTCTGACACTTTCCCCTCTTTAAAAAAAAAAAAATTAAAAACTGATACATCCCAGAAGACTAATTTGTTCAATTGTTTCCTGTCTGCAGAAATATGCCAAGACTTTGGCAGGGTTTTCACAGTGGAGGAAACAAGGTAGTTGACACCTTCTAGTTAGCCAACTTGGATCTAAGATGTAAAGGCAAGTGAGATTTGTTTTCCCTAAATCTTTCTTTAAGACAGCATATCAGTCTCATTCACCCTCTCACTAACTTTCCTTGAAAACACTCAAGACTGGTACAATAGACTTTAGTGATCAAGATTCCTCCTTTTTATATTAGTACAACTGGAAAGTGTGACGCTACCTCTATGTGTGTAATGTAGCACAAAGGTATGCTCACTGAGGCATACAACCAGAATGTGTCAGTTCAGAGGAGGAAAAGTCCTCTCATCCCTGGCAAAACATTTTACACTAAAAACTATAACTATTTCCAATGCAAGATTTACTAAGTGATATACCTGGGAGGCAAGTGACTTCATGTTCCAATAAACACCTTATTGCATGGGGTCTAATTTGATATACCCACTTTTTAAAGGATAAGGAATTTTTTAGCTGTTCAAAATCTAGGCAATTTGTGACCATATATTCCCTAACATAGCAGATTCCGTTGGATTCACTTTTATCACCGAGATCTGATGCTGTTGAAAAAAAAATGTATGAGATGCTGCTACTTTGATACATAAATGTTTTGTTTTTAAAGAAACAGAGATATTTTTCTATATCTACCAGTGAAAAGAAAGGCGATTTTTCTGTTTCTACCAGTGAAAAGGCTATGAGCAGAGCTGCCATTCGTTGACTCTTGTTACTTGAGTAGGTGCCTGTAAAGGGCCAGGTGGTGTTTATGCAGATGACTGAGCAAGTTCCAATGTGTTCTTCCTTTTGGATAAAACATTAGTGTATCAGATGTGACAAATCAGATGTTCATCTTCCGCACTTCTGCATTATTTTACATTGAGAATTAGATGATGTGCTGGCTTAGCTTTTTGCTTTTGTTTTTTTTTTTTTTCTTGAGAATAAGTTCATAAATAAAGTTTTCTCTACACTCTGCATAATCATAGTCTCACAGAATAGCTAACTGGCTAGTTAATATGATAATTACACCTATATCTGTCTTACAGTGTGCGAGAGATAAAGCACATGCTTTGGGATAACAAAAACACACCATTCATACACTCTAGGAGCTATTTAACATATTATCCATTCCTACGCTCTTGTTGTCAAGGGAAAATGTGGTCTTCCCATAAACATTTTGAGATGAAGCATCTGACACTCCAGTGTCCAACCAGGAAATTAGCATTTACTGAGCACCAAAATGAAAGGCTCAAAACAAACTTCTACTTCCATTCCAAAGGGATATCTGAAGTAGACTTTATGTTTAAATTAAATTTTTAAAGAGCCTGAAAATAATTTTTAAATATTCAGAAAACATTCCCATCTATAGAATCTGCAGGAATCTTGCACCCATTTAGCATTCCCATGCTTTCAGATCACTCTAACTCCCCTTGGCTGCTCTCCAGAAAAGATTTTCCCAAGAAAAGACATTTGGAGTTTCCCTGTGAACACATATTTCTAATAAAGACAACTGAAAAATGTATGCTGCTTTGTGTATTTTATTTTAACTTTTTAGAGACAGGTTTCACTATGTTGCCCAGTCTGGCCTCAAACTCCTGGGCTCAAGTCATTCCCCTGCCTCAGTCTCCTGAGTAGCTGGGACTACAAGCACATGCCACCATGCCTGGGTTGATATCTTTATATTGAGAGTTTCTATTATGAACAAGGATAGCACTCTGTCACTAGTGAGAAACTAACAGAAGAAGGCAAGTGAATGGTGTGAGGTTTCCTAAAAGTTCTATTAATGCTCTTGACTCATGCATCCTTTCAAAAAATGTTTATTTTCTGTCATATGCAGTCAAGATAAGACCTTTCCAGAAGGGAACACTGAGGGAGGAGATATAAATGCCATTTTTTTCACTTCTCTCATCTCCAAACCTCTGCCACATGATCATTTTCAAAGTTTAGTCTCTTCTACCTCCTGAATATCTCTAATGTACTCTCACTCCCCTTTCCACTGATATGGATTTTGACCCTCTTCATCTGTCAGAAATATTACTAGAGCCTCCATTTTCCGATTCATTCTATTCACTAACAGTTATGGAATTCCATAATCATTTGTGGGGCATGCTATAAATAGTTTGCTCCTGATCATAAAACTACGAAGTTTGTAAAAAGACTTTACCAGTGCAGGAATTGAGTGAAAAACATATAATTTGCTCTGTACAAGGTTTGGAAGAAACTTTCCCAATGTGGAAATCGAGTGAAAATGATATAAAGAGTCTGGATTTAAACCTAGGTCTATCTGACTGCCGAATCAGTACTATATCCACTAGACCACACTGTTATTGTTTTTTGAACTTCAGCTGTGAATTCAACACTCAGGTGGACACATTGCATGCATCAAATTTAATTCTAATAGAGCTTTGTATGGTCTCATAGCATCTTCTTTATACCTTCCTTATAGCACATTTATGATATAATTTATAATATAGTTGTTATCCATGTACAGTGTATTTTCCCCTACTCTCCACGATATTGGTTCCTTTAAGGCAGGGAAGATGATATTCACCTTAATATCCCCTCAGAACCTAAAAAAGTGCCTTATATATGCTAACCATTCAACAAATTATGACTGAATAAATAAACCCATAATGGCTTTGCGTAATTCAAGAGCTGTTTCAGAATTATCATCATAAATACACTCAATATTATAACATTGATAAAATCAGTGAGAAAATAGAGAATATTGGAATAACTAACTGCCTTAGAATGTTATATTAATTTGTATTGCTGCATAGCAAAATACTACACAATTAGCTTCTTAAAACCATCTACATTTATTAATCTTCAGTTTCTATGGGCAGGAGTCCAGACATGGCTTACCTATGTCCTTTGCTCAAATCTCACAAGGCTGCTACAGTCTAGGTGTCAGCCAGGCTGTGTTCCTTTCTGGAGTTCACATGGTTATTGGCAGAATTTAGTTCCTTGTTGCTGTCATAGGGCTGAGGTCCCCACTTTCTTTCTGGTTATCAACTGAAAGCCAATCTTAGCTCCTAGAGGCCCTGCAGTTTCTTGCACTGTGGCCCCCTCACACATGACAGTTTACTTCTTTAAGGCCAGTAGAATAATCTGCTAAAACTGAGTCAAGGGAGTGATTATCCCATCACCTTTGCTGTCTAATATAACCTAATGAAGGGAGTCACTGGCTCATCATATTTACAGGTCCTCACCAATGCTCGAGAGGAGGCAATTCTACAGGGCACGGAGTCACTGGCTCATCATATTTACAGGTCCTCACCAATGCTCGAGAGGAGGCAATTCTACAGGGCACATACACCAGGGAATGTTGAAGGCCATCTTAGAATTCTACTCATCACTGTGGGGTCCCCAGAAGCAGATCCTGGTACAAGAATTGATGTGAAAGTTATTTATTAAGAAGTTTTCCAAGGAAAAACCAGTAAAGGAATGGAGAAGTGGGCAGCAAATAAAAAAAAAAGGAAGCAAGGATGCCAATATCTAGCAAGTTCCCATGGGAGCTAAATTTAGCTCAATTCTACAGTGAAACTCAACAGTTTGGGTTATGTCTAAGGGTTGCAAAGATGGATAAGGAACCCTTGAATATTACAAGGAAGGAAACTTAAATATTACACTCCTGTCCCTATCAGGTATTGGTATCAGGGCTATCTCCAGAGCATATAAATTCCCACTTCAGGCATCCACAAACAAACTCACAGCCATAGCCTACACTCAACTTTCTCACAAGGCAATGCAGATGCTAGCTGTCAGGAATGAAAACTTCTGGGAGTCAAAATAAACAAAAATGATTAAAGGATTTAAGAAAATAATAGTGGGGCATTGACATTATCTGCTACATGAACTTTTTGTAAAAGTGTGTAAATATCACAGTGAAAGTTACATCATTTTGTTGTAAAAAATATATATAAATGTAATTAAATATTAAATAAATATGCAAACTTCTGGTTTTAATAACATGTCAGGCTGAGTTAACATTGACCCCCACACACACATTCACACTATAGCCATATAGAAATGCTGAATAAATTAACTGGCAACCAATGAGTGAGGAAAGATCAGGAAAGGAGGAAGTTGAAAGAGATTCTTTAAATCTCTGTATGAAGCCTTGAGCTATCCTCAACCTGAATATGTGTAAAGTCTATCAGACTCAGACAGCAAAAGCTCTGAGACCTGAACTATAGTATACATCACATATGGAAGCACGTAAGCCCATAAGCTTATGAAAGCACATAAGCTATGAAAACCAGAATAGCACAGCAAAGTCTGTGAAAACTAAACTGACATTGGAACCAAGCCCAACTAGACCAAGTCAGAACTTACAATGTAAATCCAAGGTTGATTTCTTGCTTTTAAAGAAACAAAGCCAGTCTCCAAAAGGATTTAATAAAGCCCAAACTCATAACACAGTATTCAAAATATCTAACACACAATTCAATATTACTTGATGTAAAGAATCACTAAGAAAATCTAAACAACTGAAAGGAAAGGGCAATCAACAGACATCAACATTGAGATGATCCAAATGTGGAATTATCAAACAAAAATCAGTTATGACAGCTAGTATAAACATGCCACAAGAAGTAAGAGCAAATAATCTAGAAACAAATGGAACTATAGTCTCAGGAAAGAAATAGAAGTTACAGAATGAAAACTTTTAAAAATCTACAACTGAAATATGCAATAAAAAAGTTTAAAATTCACCAAAGGGACTTGACTCAAAGGCCAATGAAAGAAGAAAGTCAATGAACATGAAGACAGATTAGTAGAAATTATTCAATCTGAACAATGAAAGGGAAAAAATGGTCAAAAAATAAACAGAGCCTCAGAGACCAGTGAGATAATATCAAAGGTCTATCATTTATCACACTGGAGTTATAGAAGGAGAGGGAAAAAAAGAATAGAGCAGAAAAGTATTTGAATAAATAATGGCTGAAAATTCCACAAATTTGGTGAAAGACATAAATTTACAGATCTGAAGAATCTCAGCAACCACAAACTGGATAAACATAAAGAAAACCACACCTAGGTATATCATAGTGAAACTCCTAGAAATCAAAGATAAAGTTTTAAAATCTTGAAATTAACAGGAAAAATTACATTACATATGGAGGAGGAAGAATTTCAATTACTGCAGCTTTCTTATTGGAAACTATGGAGTCCAGAAGACAGCAGTATAACATTATTTTCAAGTACTGAAAGAAATAATTATCAGCCTAATCCTGTATCAAAAATATCCACCAGAATGAAGGCAAAATAAGGACATTCTTGAATGAGGGAAATACGTCACCAGGAGATGTGCTTTGAAAGAAATGCTAAATAAAGGTTTACAAGTGGAAGGAAGGCAATAACAGAAGGAAACTTGGAAGGTCAGTAACGAGGAAAGAGCAACATAAATTGTAAATATCCCGGTAAATAAATTAGAGTATTATTTGCCTCTTAAGTTTGTTATAATATGCATGATTGCTGAAAGCAAAAATTATAACGCTATTTCAAAATAGGTTGATGTGATACATATGACAACCACATCAAAAATGGGGAAGTGTAAACTGTCCTAAGATCTCTTCATTTTACCTAAAGTAGTAAGTATTAATTCTAAGTAGATTGTGTAAAGTTTGATATGTATATTGTAAGCCCTAGAATAACCACTAGAAGAAAAACTATACCAAGAGATATACTAAAATAAATACTGCAGATAAACGAGAATGGAATTCTAAATGTTCAAACAAATCAAAAGAAGGCAAGAAATGAAAAACAAAGATAGGAAAAACAAAATGAATGGACAGAAAACTAATAAAATAGTAGCCTTAAATCCAACCATACAAATAAGTACATTAAATGTCTGTGGTCTAAACATACTGATTAAATAAGAAAGAGATTATCAGATAAGATTTGAAAAAGAAAAAGTCAACTATCAGCTGTCTAAAAGAAATCCATTTCACATAATGGTGAAAAACAAACCAAAAAAAAAAGGCTAAAAATAACAGAATGAAATAGCATATACTAGGAAAATACTAATAAAAGAAATGCTGGTGTAGATGTATTAATATTGGACAAATTCAGAATCATGAAAATTACCAGTGACAAAGAGGGAATTTACATAATGATAAAAGACTCAATTCACCAAGAAGGTGTAACAATTTTAAACATCCGTGCACCTAACAATACAGCTGTAAAGCACATGAAGCAAAAGCTTAATAAAATGAAAAATATACACAGAGAAACCCACAATTATAGTTGGTGACTTCAACTTACCTCTATCAGTAATTAATAGAATAAGCAGACAGAAATGCAGCAAAAATGTAGGAAGTTTGAATATTATCAACTAACTTAACCTAATTGACATCTATAGACTACTCCATCCAACACAATAGAATATACATTCATTTCAAATGCCTTTGGAATATTCCATAAGTTGGACCACATTCTTAAATTTTAAAGAATTAAACTTATTCAAACTATCTGCTGTGGTCATAATAGAATTAAACTAGAAGACAATTAGAGAAATATATCATTTCCCCCAGATATTGGAATTGAAACAATGCACAATTAAATAATAAAAAAAAGACCCAAGGGAAATTCAAAAACACTTTGAACTGAATGAAAAATAAAAATACAACATATCAAAATTTGTGGGATATAGTTAAAACCGTGCTTAAAGGGAAATTTATGGTATTAAATGTGTAGATCAGAAAATAAGAAAGGTCTCAAATTAATGCTTTAAGCTTCCACCAAAAGAAACTAGAAATGAAGAGTAAATGAACTCAAAGAAAGGAAAGAAATAACAAAGAGAGAAAGATCAATTACACTGAGAAGAGAATAACAAAAGAGAAAATCAATGAAACCAAAAGCTGTTACTTCAGAAATATTAAAACATACATAAAACTCTGGCCAGGTTCATTAAGAAAGACAGGAGGCACAAATTACAAACACCAGGAACGAAGCAGGAGATAATACTTCAAAACCCACAGACATTGAAGAATAATGAAGGAATACCACAAAAAAAAAAACTCTATTCATATAATAAATTTGACAGCCTAGATGAAATGGAACAATTCTTTGAAAGACATTAACTATCAAAACTCACTCAAAATATAAATAGATAACTAAGGGGTCCTATATTTATTAAATAAATTAAATTCATAGCTAAAATATTTCCAATAAAACAAACTCTAGAACTAGAGGGTTTCACACATGAAGTCTACCAAATATTTAAGAAAAAATTAATACTGGTTCCACACAATCTTTTCCAGAAAAAGGAATGCTTTCCAGCTCATTTTATGAAAACATCACTACCCTGACCCCTAAACCAGACAAACACAATACAAGAAAAGAAAGCTACAGATCAATATCCCTCATGAATACAGATGTGAAAATTATTCAACAAAATTTTAACAAATCAAATTTTATCAATATATTTAAAAAAACACATCACAACTCAGCGGGGTTTATCGCAGAAATGAAAGGCTAATTTACTATTTGAGAAACATTCAGTGTAAATCACCATATTACAGACTAAACCAAAAAAAAAAAAGCTACACGATCATATAGGCAGATACAGAAAAAGCATGTGAGACAATTCAACATTCATTCATGATATTTTAATTATTAAATAAAAAAAACCTCTTAGCAAACTAAGAAGAGAATGGATCTTCTTCAATCTGATAGGGAGCATATACAAAAAGCCTATAGCTAACACCATACCTAATGGTGAAAGACCAAAAGCTTTCCTCCTATGACTGAGAAATAAGCAAGAATATCCAGTCTCACCACTTCTATTCAATATTGTTCTGGAAGTCTTAACAAGCACAGTAAGATAAGATAAACAAACAAAAGACTTTTAAATTAGAAAACAAGAAATAAAACTGTCATTCAAGATAACATGTGTATCTACATGGAAAATCCCAAGGAACAAGGGACCCCAACCCACAGGGCCACTAACTGGTACCATCCATGGCCTGTTAAGAACCGGGCTGTATAGCAGGAGGTGAGCATCTGCAAGGGAGAATTACTGCCTGAGCTCCGCCTCCTGTCAGATTAGCGGTGGCATTAGATTCTCATAGGAGCAGGAGCCCTACTGTGAACTGCACACACCAGGGATCTAGGTTGCGAGCTCCTTATGAAAGTCTAACCAATGCCTAATGATCTGAGATAGAAAAGTTTCATCCAGAAACCACACCCCCATGCCCATCCATGAAAAAATTGTCTTCCATGAAACCAGTCCCTGGTGCCAAAACAGTTGGGGACTGATACTGAGGAATCTACCAAATGCTCTTAAAGCAGCAAGTACACTTCACAAGGTCACAGAATACAAGGTTAACATACAAAAATCAATCATTTTTGTATATACTAGCAATGAACAACTGAAAACCGAAATTTTTAAAAGGCACCATTTACAACAGCCTCCTAAAAAATAAAATATACATAGATCTATATGCTGAAGACTATGAAATACTCATGAAAGAAGGCCTAGGTAAATAGAGAGGCACTCCATTTTCATGGATTAGAATATTCAATATAAATAAGATGTCAGTTTTCCCCAAAGTAATCTAGATTTAACACAATAGCAATTAAAATCCCAAAGAGATATTTTGCAGATATAGATAAGCCTGTTCTAAAATTTGTATGGAAAAGTAAAGAAACTTCAACAGTTAAAACGATTTTGAAAAAGAACGAACCAAGTTGGATGACTCACATTACCCAACAGTAAAATGTAAGATAAAACTATATCAATCAAGATTGGTAAAAGGTGAAAGGACAGACACACAGATCAAAGCAACGTTATAAAAAGTTCACAAATACATCCACATAATTATGGCTGGTTGATTTTTAATAAAGATGGAAAGGAAATTCAATGGAGAAAGGGTGATCTTTTCAACAAATGATGCTTAGAACAATTGGATATCATCTACAAAAGACCTGAACTTCAGCCTTAACCTAATACCACACACAAACGTTAGCTCAAAATGTATCAGAGACTTAAGTGCAAAATAGAAAAATATGAAACTCAGAAAAGAAATGTAAACATCTTCATGACCTTGGGTTAATCAAAGAGTCTTCTGATAAGACACCAAGTGATCAATCCATTATAAAAGAAGAATTTATAAATTGGACTTCATCAAAATTAAAATATATTGTTCTATGAAGAAAATCATAAAGAGAATGAGAGGACAAATCATAGATTGCAAAAAAAAAATCTGTAAATCACATACCTGATAAAGGATTTGTTTCCAGAATATATTTTAAAAACTCACAAAACTTGGCAAAAAGAAAACAATCAACTTCATTTTTAAAATGGGAAAAAGATATGAAGAAAATTCTGAATGTCTAATAAACACATGAAAAGAAATTGATATCATTAGGAATTATGGAAACACAATTTAAAACCACAATGAGATACCAATTAGGCGTTATGGAAACACAATGAAAAACCACAAAGAGATACCATTACACACTTATTAGAATGGCTAAAAAGAAAACAAAAAAACAAAAAACAACACCAAGTGCTGACAAGGACACAGAGCAACTGGCACTCTCATAGATTCCTGAGCGGAATGCAATATGGTCCAGCCACTTTGGAAAACAGCCTGGCAGTTTCTTATAAAATTAAACCTACACTTACCATATGACCCAACAATCCCACATCCATCTGTTGTACTCAGCTATTTTTAGGGTATTCATCCTAGAGAAATGAAAACTTATGTTCACACAAAAACCTGTACATGGATGTTTAGAGCAGCATGGTTGCCACAAGTAGAAACCTGCCAAAGAAAGCTGTCCTGCCTAGGGCTATCTCTCCTCCATGGGGAAGGACTGCATCCAGTGACTAACCAATGTGAGGGCCTTGGCCTCCTTGCTTTAAGACAGACAATTTTGCACAGGCATCCCAGTTTCAGGACTCTCTGTAAGATCAGTTGAAATGTCTATTGTGACTGAATCATAGTTCAACTTTTCCCTTAATCCAATTATTCTTCGCCTCACCATTCACAGGTATGTCTCCCAAAACACCCGCCAAAAAAAACTTCCACACACAAATCTCAGAGTCTCAGAGATTGTTTAATGAGGAACCCAATTCGTGACATGGTAAAATTAAGTTTACCTCAAGTAAGGGAAAGATAAGAATGGGATTTGGGACAAGAATAAGAAAAAGTTAAGCTAATATTGGTGTTTGTTATTTTTATAGCTGTTTTAAATGTATGCATGTCTTCAGCAGACACTCTGATATATGCTATAGTAATTCAAGCCATATATCTCTGACAATTATGTAGTAATTCCAAAAATTCATAAAATATGTAGGTAATAATCTGGCCTAGGGGCAAGGCGGGAACCTTTAAATATTGAAATGCCAGATGAAACAGTCTATTGTACTCAGCTATTTTTTTCTCTGAAAGTCACTTGTAAAAAAATTTAAATATATATATATTTTTTATATATATATATATACACACACACACACATATATTTAAAGTTTAGGCCAGACTTAGTGGTTCACACCTGTAATCCCAACACTTTGGGAGGTTGTGGCAGGAGGATCTCTTGAGCCCAGGAGTTCAAGACCAGCCTGGCCAACATAGTGAGACTCCCACCTTTACAAAAAATAAAATAAAATAAATAAGCCAGACATGGTGGTGCATACCTGTAGTCCCAGCCACTCAGGAGGCTGAGGTGGGTGCATCTCTTGAGCCCAGATGACTGAAGCTGCAGTGAGTTGTGATCACACCACTGCACTCCAACCTGGGCAACAGAGCAAGACCCTGTCTCAAAACATACATACACTATACATATATATATATATATGGTTTAGGAAACAAACTTTAGTTCTGGAACAAAAACAAATAGTAAAAAAAGAATATTTTCATAAGACCAAATGGATAAAGATTTTTCTAACATAAGACTTCCTTTTCATTGGGGCTTTTACAGCAATTTGAAAGAATAATACTATCAAAAAGAAGTATACATTGTATTTCCCATATATTATCTCATGTTATTAATTAAATGTTTTTAGTTATGAATCCCCATGTTGCATGGCCACAACATAAAAATGAGCCTTGATTTTACTGTTTTGGCTACTTTAAATATCACTTCAGACCATCCAAATTAGGATGGCAAGCCAAGAAACTGGTGA
Organism: Theropithecus gelada; assembly: GCF_003255815.1. Lineage (NCBI taxonomy): Eukaryota > Metazoa > Chordata > Mammalia > Primates > Cercopithecidae > Theropithecus > Theropithecus gelada. The sequence goes on from NC_037668.1 coordinate 118,595,990, forward strand.
GAAAAAACTGCTATCTCACAACCTTATGGTATTTGAAGAAGCTGTTAGCCATGGGAATCATCAAGGGACAAATTCACCCCCTGCCTCTGTGCCCGACTCACAGATTCTAAACTAGCTGAGGACACTTGAAAAAGTCTGCTTGATGAGAAAGTTCTTTTTCTCCTTCTTATGTGTGCACGTGCACACATAGAGACACACTCACGTTGCTTCAAGTTCACAAGCCTGCAGCAGAATGGGCCTGGAGAAAGGAGATGATCTCTAAAAGGCTATATATAAAAGTTGTCAAAAAAAAAAAAAAGAAACTGCCCACAAGGACTGAACTTCCAGGAGTGCAGATACAGTGAGGGACAGATTAGCTAAAATTCTGTGTTTGCAGAATAGATTAAACATCAAAAAGAAAAGCAGAGACCCCAAAAAAATTCTCTTTACAGTAAGACTTTTTGTTTAGTTCTTATTTTTAATGCTTTCCCACAGAGAATAGAATATGAAACCAAGAAGCCCAATCTTAACTGAGAGAGAGAACATTAAAGGGCATAAGAAAGAGAATTGAAGATTTATTCAATGGACAAAAGATTGAAGAGCTTTGGTGGGTTTTGTGTTTTGTTTTGTTTTTTTTCTAGAGGATGACTTAAACTACAGCAGCCTGAGGGAAAGAGTAAAAAGTCTTGGATAAAGGCTAAGACTGCTAAGAAATCTTGGGCCAGAAAAGAGGAATTGCTCTGCAGTGGCAGCCAGAGGCAGTTTCAAGGATTGCCATCAGCTTCCTAGGATTGGAGCTACTTCAGCAATTGTTTCTACGCCTATGTTCAAAAACCAAGGCAATGTCACCAACGAGATTTGGATTATCCCAGGAAACCAGAACATGTGGGTCTGCCAGCACTAGGTAAATGACTACCATGTAAATAAAGCATACTCTGTCCAGATCTGCTTGTCTTGCTAAGGAAACAAAAGCCACATCTCTTGCTTTCAAGAAGTTTGCTACCCTATAGAGGAGAAAAAAAAAATCTATATGGGTTAACATACAATTTTTAAAAGGCATAAATGTATGTCTACAATTAACTGTTGTTGTATAAAATGTAAGAGCTCAGTACTTGAGGGAGATAAGAGAAAGCAAGGATGGAACAGTTATTCCAATCAGACTATGACCAGAATCAGGTTTAAGAACAATGGATAAATGTTTCCCAGGAGACATAAGTTGTACACATTTGTCTTGAAAGTGGTAGGCGTCATGGTTCTATGGAAAAGAATAAGAAGAAGATATAACACAAAAAAATTGTCACTGAGCCAGGCATGATAGCACATACCTGTAGTCTCAGCTATTCAGAGACAGGTGGAAGGATGCTGTGGTTCTATGGAAAAGAATAAGAGGAAGATATAACACACAAAAAAAATATTGTCACTTAGCCAGGCATGGTGATCCACATCTGTAGTCTCAGCTACTCAGAAACTGAGGTGGGAGGATCACTTGGGCCCAGGAGGCAGAGGTTGTAGTGAGCCGAGATAGTGCCACTGTACTCCAGCCTGGGTGACAAAGCAAGACTCTGTCTCAAAAATATGTATATATATTGTTACCTTCTAGAGTTCCAAGGTAGAGATAAGGAGAGTGTGCTTGAAATTTGCATTGCTAACACATTTCCTAAGATGTATCAAAGAAAAAAAAGTGCAATTAAAATGGCAGTCAGTGAGAAGTTTAGCAGTTTTCATTTGGTAAATGAATTAAAGAATTAATTGAAAAGGGGCAGCGTTAGGTGGAATTCAGGTGAATCAGTTAAAACTGTCAAGAACCATGAAGAGTCTAAGATTTTACCTTACTTGCAAGCTGATGAGTTAGCCTGCAAAAGTCATGAGATCCTGTATCAGAGATAAAGGGTTTAATTACTCAGGACCCAGCAGGCCACATGAACATCATTTTTGCTTTAGCTACACTTCCCACCCAAGTGCCATGGGGGTGATGCAGAAAGGGCCCCGTGTATACTGCACATGCAGTAGGTTTGCATCACAACTGAGAAATGCTGAACTTACAAAACCTGAATCTTTTATAATGGGCAGTAAGCAAACCTGTCTGACCTTGCTCCAGAAGAAGACATTATTTTATTATACAGGACAGCAAGCAAACCTACATCCTTGAAAAGATGATCCAGTACAAAAAGACACTTGTTTCTGCTCACCAGATAGAAAAAAAATGCAAGAGACCTATGGAGAATTTTCTCCAGACAAGTGGAGGATAGAAAGGCCTACAGAATGAGTGCATGTAAAAACAATTATTAAGAGATGAAGGACTATCACAGGGCAGTAAATACAATAAATGAGGGGGAAACAATATAGCTTAAGTAGGTGAGAAAAAGTCAAGCAAAACTATTCTGAATTAGTTATCTGTTGCTGCATAATAAAATTACCCCCAGAGCTTAGTGGTTTAAAACAATAAAACATTATTTTCTCACATAGTTTCATAGGTCAGGAATCTGAGAGCAACTTACCTGGGTAGTTCTGGTTCAGGTTCTCTCATGAGGTTGCAGTCTAGAAGTTGGCTGGGATTACAGTTATCTGAAGGCTTGACTGGGACTAGCAGATCCACTTTTAAGCCAATCATTCATTCACAGGCCTGGCAAGGTGATGCTGGGTGTTGTCAGGAAGCTTCAGTTGTTGACCATGTAGACCTCGGAATAGGGCTGTCTGAGCGTCCTCTGACATGCAAGCTGGCTTCCCACAGAGCAAATGATCCAACAAGAGAGATCAAAGAAGAAGTCACAATGCCTTTTATGATCTAGTCTCAGAAGACTTCCTCTCACTCCTGCCATATTTTATTCATTAGAAACAAGTCACTAAGTCAAGCTCACACTCAAAAGAAGGGAAATTAAGCTTCACATGCTGAAGGATGGAATATCAAAGACTTTGTGGATATATTTTAAAACCACTACACAGTCCAAGTTTAAGCATCTGGCATGATGATGGAGAATATTATCGATAAGCAAAAAGTGCTATCACTATTAGTGAGACTGTAGTTGAAACAAGAGACAGGTCCTAGAGTAGAGTTAGAAGAGATGATATAATACACCCAAGTTGCAAAATTTCTGTATAGGCATACCTCAAACCTGTGGGTTTGGTTCCAGACCACTGCAATAAAGAGAATATTGCAATAAAGCAAGTAACACAAATATTTTGCTTTCCTGGTGCATATGAAAGTTATGTTTATGCTATACTGTAGTCTATTCAGTGTGTAATAGCATTATGTCTAAAAAACAATATATATACACGTTAATTTTAAAATATTTTATTTCTAAAAATGCTAATGATCACCTGAGCTGTCAGCAAGTCATAATCTTTTTGCTGAGGATCTTGACTCAATGTTGATGGCTGCTGACTGATCGGGTGGTGGTCACTGAAGGTTAATGTAGCAGTTGAAAATGTATATATATATGTTGAGACAGGGTCTCACTTTGTCACCCAGGCTTGAGTGTAGTGTTATGATCTGGGCTTACTGAAGCCTTCGCCTCCCAGGCTTAAGCCATCCTCCTACCTCAGCCTCCCAAGTAGCTGGGACTACAGGCACGCACCACCACGCCTGGCTAATTTTCATATCCTTTTCATAGAGATGGGATTTCACCTGGTTGTCCAGGCTGGTCTCAAACTCCTGAGCTCAAGCAATCCACCCATCTTGGCCTCCCAAAGTGCTGGGATTATAGGCATAAGCCACTGCGCCCAGCTGCTGTAAGAATATTTTTAAATAAGACAACAATGAAGTTTGTCGCATCAATTGACTTCTCCTGTTATGAAAAATTTCTCTGTAGCATGTGATGCTGTTTGACAGCACTCTATTTATAACAGAACTTCTTTTAAAACTGGAATCTGGCTGGGCATGGTGGCTCATGCCTGTAATCACAGCAGCACTTTGGGAGACCAAGGTGGGTGGATTGCTTGAGTCCAGGAGTTCAAGAGCAGCCTGAGCAACATGACGAAACTCTAGAAACAACAACATCAACAAATACATATATATATATATACACACACACACACAATTTTTAAGTGTTTTATTTAAGAAATATATTTTATAAGGCTTTAGCTGTCATAAGTCAGGAGTAAAATATATTTTTCTGTATATATTATAGAAAATATATATTCTATATAGAATATAGAAAATATATATTCTATATAGAATATAGAAAATATATATTCTATATAGAATATATTTATATAATAGAAATATAATATATACTTTGTATATTATATATACTTTCTATATATAATATATACTAGAGAGAGAGAGAGAATGGTGAATTCTTCCCAGAAGATTTTCAATTTATTTTGCCCAGATCCATCAGAGGAATCCTGACTTACGAACGCTAAAGCCTTATCAAATATATTTCTTAAATAAAAGACTTCAAAGTAGGACTGGGCTCAGTGGCTCACGCCTGTAATCCCAGCACTTTGGAAGGCCGAGGCAGGTGGATAACAAGGTCAAGAGTTTGAGACCAATCTGGCCAATATGGTGAAACCCTATCTCTACTAAAAATACAAAAATTAGCCGGGCATGGTTGCCTGTGCCTGTAATCCCAGCTACTCAGGAAGCTGAGGCAGGAGAATTGCTTGAACCCAGGAGCGGAGGTTGCAGTGAGCTGAGATCGTGCCACTGCACTCCAGCCTGGGTGACAGAGTGAGACTCCGTCCCAAAAAAAAAAAAAAAAAAAAAAAAAGACTTAAAAGTCGAAATTACTGCTTGATTCATGGGATGCAGAATAGATATTGTGTTGGCAGGCATGAAAACAACATTCATCTCCTTAGACATCGCTATCAGAGCTCTTGGGTGACTAGGTGCATTGTCGATGAGCAGGAATATTTTGACAGGAATCTTTTATGGAGTAGGAAGTCTCAACACTGGGCTTAAAATATTCGGTAAACCATTATGTAAACAGATGTGCTGTTATACAGGCTTTGTTGTTCCATTTATACAGCACAGGCAGGGTAGATATAGCATAATTCTTAAAGGCCCTGGGATTTTTGAAATGGTAAGTGAGCATTGGCTTCAACTTAAAGTCACCAGCTACCTTAGCCCCTCACAAGAAATCAGCCTGTCCTTTGAAGTTTTGAAGCCAGGCATTGACTTCTCCCCTCTAGTTATGAAAGTCCTAAAGATGGCATCTTCTAATACAACATTGTTTTGTCCACATTGAAAATCTGATGTTTAGTGTACCCACCTTCATCAATCATCTTCTGGATAACTTGCTGCAGCTTCTATGGCAGCACTTCGTGCTTAACCTTGCAGTTTTATGTTATAAAGGCAACTTCTTTCCTTAAACCTCATGAACCAACGTCTGCTAGCTTCTAACTTTTCTTCTACAGCTTTCTTACCTCTCTCAGCCTTCATAGAACTTTCACAGAGAATTAGGGTCTTGCTCCAGATTAGGCTCTGGCTTAGGGGAATTTTGTGGCTGGTCTGATCTTCTATTCAGACCGGTAAAACCTATTCAGACCCCTAAAACTTTCCCCATATTAGTGATAAGGCTGTTTTTGCTTTCTTATCATTCTGTGTTCACTGGACTAGCACTTTTCATTTTCTACAAGAACTCTTCCTCAGCATTCACAACTTGGCTAACTGGTGCAAGAGGCCTAGCTTTCAGCCTATCTCAGCTTTCAAGATGACTTCCGCACTGAGATTAATCATAGCTAGCCTTTCATTTAAAGTGAGAGACTTGCAATGCTTCCTTTCACTGGAACACTTAGACGTCTTTGTAGGATTGTTAGTTGGCCTAATTTCAATATTATTGTGTCTCAGGGAATAGGGAGGGCCAAGAAAAAAAATAGAGATGGGGCAACAGCCAGTCAGTATAGCAGTCAGAACACACACATTTATTGGTTAAGTTCACCATCATACACAGGTGTTGTTTATGGTGACATGAAACAGTTACAACAGTAACGTCAAAGATCCCTAACCACAGATCACAATAAAAGATATAATAATAATGAAAAAGTCTGAAATATTATGAGAATTACGAAAATGGGACACAGAGACACAAAGCGAGCACGTGCTGTTAGAAAAATGGTGCCGATAGACTTTTTGGTGCAAGACTTCCTGGTGCAGAATTGCCACAAACCTTCAATTTCTTTAAAAAAAAAAAAATGTAGTATCTGTGAAGCACAATAAAGGGAAGGACAATAAAATGGATTATACTAGTATTTGGTTTCCTGTTAAAATTTATATTTTTGCTTTTTCTTGATCCTTATCCTATCACCAGTATCTAGTTCTTTGTACATAATCGCAGAAATTTTATGGCTTTATTTTGATTAGACTATAATGCAAGATGATGTTCCCATAGCAATTTTTTTAAAAGCAAGCACTCCTGTCTAGACAGAGGGAAAAATTGATCCAGATGCTGAGGAGAAAATTGTGTTGATCTCTAACAGATATCTATTATACTGAGGTTACAATCAGTTCCTGGGTTTGTGGTCAAGGTGAAAAGCCAAAACCTTCTAATCTACGGCAGGATTCAATTTTCTGTATGAATTCATTCCTTCCAGGTTTATTGTTTAATAGCATCACGAAGATTATATCTGTATTCATGCAGATTTCTTAGGCAGAATATGAAATGACTGAGCTCAAAGTCAAGAATACAAGGTGGGATTCTATTACAGTATCTCAGGCAAGAAATAATAAAGGCCTGAATACAGGCAGTGGTATGGAGAAGAGAAAAGAAGGGAAAGTTTCTAGAGAGATTTCTGAGGTATGATACCCAGAATTTGGTTACTAATTAGAGGTGGGAGATGAGAGAGGGGGAAGTGTGGAAAGAAACTCAGAGGTGCTGGTTTGGAAGATTTCATAGATAGATAGATAGATAGGAGGCCCAGCTGGTCCCAGGTTGCCCAGGACTTTCTCAGGTTCATCACTGAAAGTCTTGTGTTATGGGAAACCCCTCAATCCCAGGCAAGTTGTACATTTGGACACCCTATGATAGAAATAACATTAATTTATATAGGGAATACAGGAGAAGGAACGTTTTCACTGTGGAAAATAAATTCTGTTACGGGCAGGTTGAATTTAAGATAACTACAGAAGATGTAAGTAACAAGTTGGAAATGCATTTTCAGAGCCCACTGGAGAGGCTGAGGCTGGATATGGAGAATTGTCAGTCATTATATGAGAAATGATGCCATGCAAGAAGATGAGACTCTCCTAGGAATGATTTATAGAGTGGGAAGAAAAGGGGGGCTGAGAATAGAATTCAGTTTAAAAAAAAAAAAAAAAAAGGCAGGCAACGGTACTTTCTCATGGAAAAAGAAAGCCCATCAAGGGAGACAGAGAAGAGGTTCAGAAGTGGGAGAAATAGGAAACAGTGATTATCCCAGAAGCCAAAGAGAAGGGGAATTTTCAGAAGGTGGGTGGGGAAGACAAAAGTGTCAAAAGCCGCTGGACCTGGAATTAGGCTTATTTCCTGTAGTGATGGAAAAGGGGTGGTATTAGGAGTACGTGCCACAAGAGTAAGGAGAGCACGGGGTCCAGCCCCAGCAAACTTAAAGAGGATCCCATCCAGCAGATACATGCTTACCTGACCCTCTGAGAGCCGAGGGAGAAAGACAATGAATCATCACTTCCAACTTACTCTCTAGTCTCAAGCACTGAGACATTATTCTACCTTTCCTCACTTACTTTCTTTTCTTTTTTCTTTTTTTTTTTTTTCCTTTCCTTTCTTTTCTTTTTTCTTTCGACAGAGTTTTACTCTTGTTGCCTCAGGCTGGAGTGCAGTGGTGCTATCTCAGCTCACTGCAACCTCCACTTCCTGGGTTCAAGTGATTCTCCTGTCTCAGCCTCCCAAGTAGCTGGGATTACAGGTGTGTGCCACCACGCCTGGCTAATTTTTGTATTTTTAGTAGAGACGGGGTTTCACCATGTTGGTCAGGCTGGTAGCTTTATTTTTTTTAAAAACTGGCATATGTTGAACACCTAGTCTGTGCCAGGCACCTTATATGCTTTATCTCATTTAATCCTCATAGCAACCCAATGAGGAACTTTTATAAATATTCTTCATTTTGCTTCCCTTCAATTTCCCTACTTTAAAAAAAATCTGTAATGACAAAAACTAAAGTTTTCTTAAACATGCCATATTCCTCCAATAATATCTCCTTAGTCTTGGAGACTATTCAGTATCTCTGGATCCTGAGTCTCTAGTGTCTGCTTTGATTCCCAAGAATCAAATGAATTTTTTTTCTAATTTATAAGATATTTTTGAATTCTTTTATAATTTTCTGAGGTACAATAATCCCACCTATCTCATGCTAGCTACCAAGTTAAGAAAGTCTACACTTCAATTTTTCTAAAAGAATGCCTAAACAGGCATGCAAATATTCATAGCTCTGCAATATTATTCTTGCAACCTCTGTAGTTCAATAGTTTGCTAATTGCTTTATGATAGTAACTTTTGTTTATCTATTAGATGATAAACCTCTAGATGTCAGGAGCCAAGCATCATACTTTTCTCATCCTCTACAACATCTAACAGATTATTGAACATCATAGGCATTAGTGAATATTTGATGGCTTAGTCTTCATACTCAGAAACAAAATAATGAGCAAAGCATGCTTGCACCCTCTCTGGCATGGTCTCCATGCTGTTCCCTAGCTGCAGCACCAATATCAATCCTGTTACTCCTGCGCTTCTACCACCAAATCATTTCATTGCTATGGGATTAATTTATATACTGGATGAAAATGTAAGAGCACAGAAATAAAAATATACCATATGTGGTAGTACCCATAAAAGATTAAATGAATAAATATCCATAAAATGAATTGGCATCATCTCAAAAGCCTCACTGTAAAGGGTTCATATAAACATTACTTTTTGCAGTTATACAAGTTTCTGTATACATTTTCCCCTGTGATATTGTAGTGGCGATAATACCATATTCCCAACCACCAAAAGCTAAAACTCTCAGAGATGGTACATATATAAGCAACTAATGAAACAAACTCTATTTTTCTCCCTCTGCATTACTCAAATTGAAAAAACATCCAGAGTTATCAATTCTTCTGTAAGACAGACAGGTCTAGGCTTGTATAACTATGATTTCTGCTAACTGGCCACAGCCTAGTATTTTCACACTTTTTTTATACTAAATGGTTAGAACTGATCACTCCACCCGAAGCTGTCATAGAGAAATCATCATTTAAAAATCTTAATAAAACATGCAGCAATAGAGTTGAATTTTTAAAATATTATTCTATTTTTTGCATTTCAGTAAACTCTTGCAAATGTCACCCATTTGCCTTTTGTACAATTATACACACATGAATGCCCGTTAAGATTAGTAAAAAGAAAAAAAATGTATTCAGTTTGTCACATATCATCAGTACATTTCTAGTCTGGACAATTCTTTGGATAATTAACTGAATTTTCAGAAATACTTTAGGTTGCTCATCTAACTTGGGAAAAGCTGTTTACTCAAGTAAACTAAGCAGGGGTGATGGGGAGAGATAAGGGAGGGAGGGAGTAAAACACCAAGCTTTGCTAATAAATAGTTCTCAGAAATATCAGCTCCCAATTTACTACTTGTACACAATGGGCCAGTTGAAACTTGTATGGTGATCCAATTTGCCACAGCTCTTGTTTTTAGTCTTTGTGGAGCTGCTGTGTGAGCACAGTGGGGGCCGCTCCTGTGTATCCCCTGAGTCAAATCAGTGGGCTTTTGTTTCCTGCTGGTCAAAAATATCAGGTGGCTTCAAGAGTCTAATTATCAATGAAAAATTAAATTCAATACAGAAATGTGGCCACAAGCACCCCTCACCTCACCCTTTCTGAGCCCTCACCACCCCCAGGCATGTGATGAAGTATCAAGTCATTCCTTAGGATTCCAAAGAGATAGCAGGGGAAAAAAGGCCCAGACCTGGGGAAGAAGCAGAATTGATTTTTACTTGTATACCTTTCTCCTTTCTTGGTAGAGGACTGTTCTAATTACCATAAAAGTTCTGGAAATTAGCAGATGGTAAGGAATTTTCTCTAAGAATTGTTAAGCCAAACTTATCTTAACATTGTATCATAACATCTTCTGGCCATAGTTCCCATCAGAGACTGTATAAACAGAAATGAAAGAAGATATATGTTATTGTCAATAAACTTGATAATTCAAATAGGCCCTTTTTTAATGCGCTGAAAGAGTTCTTACTTGCTCACTAACGTATATTCTTTTATCTCTACTGAGTTTATCCCAGGCATTTAGGAAAACATGAATCTGGAAATGCTAGTAACTGCCACTTATTTCAGGCTTTCAAAGTAAGTACAGGTTCTTCACTTCACATTCTAAGTCACAGAATAGAATTGGAAGCTGCCAAAACCAAATGTAATACAGCTTTAGTTTTCTACACATGTGATTCCCTTCTAATCCTTGTCTTTTTAAAAAATATATATGCTTCATTTATAAGTGATCAACTAAGCTTATGGTGGGAGAAAAAAATCTACCGTCTTAAAATATCCACCCTCATCAACACTTCCCATTAGATACCTCCTCCAAAAAGTGAAATATTAAAGTTGAAATCAATCAAGGCAAGCTTTTTCATGGTGCTCAAATACTTTAACTACAGTGTCAATGTGCATTGTTTTTAAAACGCCAAAGTAAGTATTAGAGTTGATTCACAAATACCATTGAAGTGTGAAGTGTTCTTCCATATGGTATCCCTATACAGTCCCTAAGTATATCCCTGTACTTTTGATATCTCTGTATCAAAAGATGATATTAACCTTGGGTTAAATGTCTCTATAGATTATTTGATGAGACAATGCAACTTTCTCTATGAGTCTTGGATATATGTTAGGTAACAGCTTGAACTAGAAAGTGCTCCAATGCAGAATGGCGTGAATCCGGGAGGCAGAGCTTGCAGTGAGCAGAGATCGCACCATTGCACTCCAGCCTGGGCGACAGAGCGAGACACCGTCTCAAAAAAAAACAAAAAAGAAAGTGCTCCAATGCTCCAAAATCCTTAGGGAACCAATTATACAATTGTCTGAGCCTATTTTAAGGATAACAAAGACTCAAAGACCGAATTATAGCCAAACTTGTCCAAAGGCACTCTTGGAACTCAATAGAAAAACATAATAAGAAGCATCCTCAACACGAGAGAAAGGGCCCGGCCCAGTGGCTCACGCCTGTAATCCCAGTACTTTGGGAGGCCGAGGTGGGCGGATCATCTGAGGTCAAGAGTTCGAGACCAGCCTCAACAAGGAGAAACCCTGTCTCTACTAAAACTACAAAATTAGCCGGGCATGGTGGTGCATGCCTGTAATCCCAGCTACTTGGGATGCTGAGGCAGAAGAATTGCTTGAACCTGGGAGGCGGAGGTTGCGGTGAGCTGAGATCGCACCATTGTACTCCAGTCTGGGCCACAAGAGCAAAACTCTGTCTCAAAAAAAAAAAAAAAAAAAAAACTAGAGAAAGGCAGAAGAGGGGGAAAATAGTAAAGGTAAATTCATGATGAAATATGAGTTATATTTTAAATGTTTTAAATAAGACTTTCTATCTTTTGCAAATATGAGTATTCAAAGACATAAAAGATAAATCCATTTTGTTCTCCTGCCACTTTAAAAGAGAGATATTTACTGTACACTGAGGAATGTGTTATTTGTTATTATCATTATTCATTAGAATTTTATTTTAAGTAATTTTATATTATATAGTTAAAGAATAGGCTATTTTTGAACATGGCATTTTCAATAGAGAAGAGCGTTGTTTGACATTCTTTGGCTTTTACACATTTATGTGAATTTTGCTAGTTTATTTTATCTTAACACCCAAGACACAATATACATGTGCATAACAGCACCACATCAGAAATAGTTACTGAACAAGGATCACTCTTTACAAATGAACACAAGGTAAAATCCTAACAATTAAAAAATAATAAAATACTAATAAAAGCTAGGTAAAGGATTTTTTTAATGTACTTTAAACCTATAACAAGCAAAGATATATCAAAGATTGTGTTTCTGTATTCATACATCTTTGTTGAAATTGGCTTGACTAAACACCTACAAGTAACTTTTTTATCACATTCATTCTCTTAGATTTTAGTGAATAAAATCAGCTTTTTACCATGAAAAGGTAGCTGGCTGCACCAAATACCACCCTTTTCCTTTTAATAGATTCTATATTGTCTACATAGTTTTTTAATGCTGTTTTATCTAAAATTTTAAAAATATACACACAACACACACCCCAATACAGTTAACATTAAGACAAAAGTTTAGCAACATAAATGGAATATTTTCGACTGAGATATAAGGTAGTAGTAAACACTTTATGCAAATGCATTTCAGGTTTTCTGTTCTTCTTGATATACCCCACCCAGAACCTTCTAAAAATGAAGCTGTCCATGCTATTTAAAATTGCATTATGCATTTTATATTATAAATTATTAAAGGACTTAATGGACAATGTGCTAGAAAGAAAACAGGCAAATTACAGAATAATTTAACATTGCAAAGAAACAGAGTAACTTGCAGGACATTAAACACTCTATTTTGACATGGAATGCCTGAAGCTAAAGCAATTAAAGCTGCAAAATATTGCTGGCTGACATGATGTGTATGTAAATTTGTCATTCATTGGCAAAGGTTTGTACCAATCACTGGGAATGTTCACAGTAAAACAATCCATGTAGTATAAAATGCTTTTAGTGAAGTCCTCTAAAAAAGCAGTTATGTATCATTTAAGCATCTAATCATTATCCACAGTAAATTTTTGGTTTAATAAAAGAATCCTCTATGGAAATGGCCTTAAGATTGAGGATTAGTTCTCAACATATTATTTATATCTGTTCATTTCTTAAAGGGAAAATATCATTTTTAACATACCTCACAACTGGAAAAGAAAATACAAGCCAGAAATTGATGTTTTATTTAATTTGGTTATGTTTTTCCCTAGGACTCCAAAAGAAGGCCTGCCTTTGAGTATTGTGTCTAACTCTACTCTAGAAATAGAGTCTAACAGAGCCATACTGAATTCTAACCATTTATCCCAGCTTAGAATTAGTGGTATTCTCCCACAGGAGGTAGAAGGGGGGGAAAAAAAAAAAAAAAACCACAGTAATCCCCCAAATGCACTGTTGCTATGGAAGAGAAGGAGATGCCTGCTGAGATTGAAAGTCACAAAATATTTGGGCAGTTGAGAAAACGTAGGCCAACCCTCCATTGCCAAAGCCTGAAGACTCTCCCTGCCAGGACTCCCGGGTCATTTGGCACTGCAGAGATACGCTGGACAGAACCCTAGCAGAAGCTATAAGGAAATAAGACACATTTTAGTATTTATTTATCAAAGCTCTTCAATTATCCTTTCAAATTAGACGAACCAACAGTAAACTGGGAACCAAGAGAACATTCTAATAAATACTAAAAGTGACTTCATAATAGAAAAAATAGTCAAATAGTTGGTGAATTACATTTCTTTGACACTTCACCAATGAGTTTAATTAAACTTTCCCAAAGCCTAGGAGCAGGAGAACATCGTTCTCTCTCTCTTTTGGAAAAGATCTGGCTCATAAAATTTCACAGCTCCAGTTTCCCTCTCTAAGACAGTACATTCAATGTTCTTGACTATTTTAGAAATTATATCAAGGATTAATCACTAACTGTATGTTTTGGAGAAAATCATCACAAACCACAGGCTCCATTTGGTAAATAAGAAGCTATACAGGAGATCCCAGCCTGCCACACATTTAATGTTATGCATAAACACTGTATTGATAATCCAAACCAATCATCTTTAACCATTATTTCTAAACTAAATTAATTACACATTTAAATGTATATATAAGCACATATAGTACTAATAATGAAAAAATATCCATATCCTGGAGTTCAATGACTCTGACAGTGTGTAACCTGCAAAATAAGAATATTGACTTGTGGGAGCTCCATAAATGTTTATTGAGCATCTCTGATAGGAATTGTAGGAATTTTTTAGTATGTAGTATATGTCCTCAAAAAGCATATAGTCTAAGGAGAAAAACAGGTAATGAAACATCACACACAGAAGAATGGCAAAAGTACTAAACAGACACATAACAGATAAAATAAGAGAGAAGAAGGAGTGGGAAGAGAGAGGGAGAAAATTAAAGAAAAACAACAAAGAAAAGTCACTGACAAACAGGATGAAAAGTGATAGAACGGTCCGAAAACCCGGCTCAAGTGTCACGTCATGGATTCATGTAGAAATCTATCTAGCCACACTCTCACTATCCACAATTAACAATTTCACAAGGTTTTAAGAAATAAATACCTCTCTAGGATGTCCATGTAAATAAATGTTTTAGGATCTGCTTCAATGCCTTGGAGTTATGATAACTTAGAAAAGAGACAGATAGTCTTAAAGTTTCTATGCCAGCAAAACAATTTCTAAGTTGAAAAGATGAGCGCACATTTCAAAGTTTCACAAACTATAAATATGAATCATAGCATTGCTACACAGTGTGAATAGATTTCAGATCTCTGAGAAAAGAACCAAAATAATTCTAAAATTATCTCCACCTCTGGACAATAATAACCAGTGGTCTTTTTTTAATCTAGAAGTTTAAAACATATTTTAATGTTGTTTCTCCTAAGCCTTAACACAGTAAAAGAAAGTTGAAATGTAGTCTTTGTGACAAACATGTAGTATCTGTGAAGCACAATATTAATCCCATTTGTACCATAAAAAGTATGATCCACTTGAGCCTTGCTCTCCTGTGAATTATGAATCATTCTAATACTCAGGGGATAGTCATCACATCTCCAAGTTTCCTGCTTTGTTTCTACAATGTTTCTCCTCAGATACCTAAAGTATCTAGGAAATTTGAAATCCCCATATGAAATATCTTAACATATTATTTCAACATACATTCCACTCTTTCCATATCCACAAATTATGTAGCACAAGAGAACCAGATTCACCAAATAAAATGATAGTAGGTGTATTTTATTCCTTGAAAGAAAAGGCTACTTATTACCGTCATATTCCTTTGGTAAGTAGCTAAAATATCCAATTAATAGGGTTTAACCATCAGGCAGAATTTGTTTTTAGAATAACGAAAATGTGTTGTCATTACATTGTTATTCCCTTGTGTGTATTTTTTTGAGATGTGACTCATTATAACTTATTTTAGCTGTTCTGTTTTCTAATTCTTCATATTTTCACATCTTTTACAACAAAATAATAATACATAAATAATACCTGACAAGATTTTACAGATTTTTATCTATTAGTATGCTTTTGTTCTCCAAGCATCTTAAAACATGGGTGTGGTAAAATACAAAGAATGTGAATATAAGCATCTTTACAAGAAAAAGCATCAGTTTTCTCTCTTCTGCCACACACATTGCAGATTACAGTTAACAATGCATTAAGCAATACAGAATAGTAATTTTGAACCCAAACATCATGCCAAATAGATCTAGTGAAACCTAGTTCCCAAATGTAGCTTCATTCTGAAAATCACTGTTTTCATTAACAGTGTCTTCCAGCAGCCTTATTTCAATAGTACCACTATTAACCATGAAATTTAGCTGCTTCTGTTTACTCTTTGAATTATACCTATTAAATTGCCAACTCAATTTATTTTCCCAGTTGTCATTACCCTGTTAAGAGTATTGTTAATAAGCTAAAAAGTCTCTCTATTCCTTTTCTTAGCTTATGTAGCTGCCTGAATTTACTTACTAATACAATTTAGAATATAGGATCCAATAAAAAGTGGAGTCAATTCCTGACATATGCCTTCACTTCCATCTTTATTAAAGAGGCACATTTCTAGAAAAGAGTTGGGAGTATTGCATGCATTTCTCTTTTTGCTACACGTAATCAGCAACAACGTAATAGTCTAGTGACTATTTTGACATAGCCACTTCAGATCTATGAAAAAAGGATGTTTTAATTAAAATGTAGGCCAGTGGCACAACTAATTTAAGAATTAGTTGATGTCATATAATTAATTCAATTTTACCAGATACTATTCTTACCATTGAAATATATAAGATAAGGCCAGGCATGGTAGCTCATGCCTGTAATCCCAGCACTTTGGGAGGTCGAGGTGGGTGGATCACCTGAGGTCAGGAGTTTGAGACCAGCCTCGCCAACATGGTGAAACTTTGTACTAAAATACAAAAAATTAGCCAGGCGTGGTGGTTGGTGCCTGGCATCCCAGCTACTCAGGAGGCTAAGGCAGAAGAATTGCTTGATCCCTGGAGGCTGAGGTTGCAGTGAGCCGAGATCAGGCCATTGCACTCCAGCCTGGGTGACAGAACGAGACTGTATCTCAAATAAAATAATTTTTAGAAAAAGAAATATATAAGATAGCCAAAAACCAATTGAAAATTAAAATTAATTTTTAAACAATTTTTATTATATCACAACTATAGTCAATGGGTGATAACAAATATATATTGTGCCCCTAGGATTTTCGAGTTAATATGCCAAGTATTTGAAATACCATGAAAGATCAGACATGGTTCTTCCCATCAGGGAATACATATTGACTTGCAAACATCACTTGGATATGCTGTTTTTAATTAATCAATGACTTCATATTCAATTACATAAACTTTGAGTACTTATGTTACACTAGGCACTGATGCAAGGATTAGGGACAAAAAGACATATATATCACATATTGAGGATAATGTTAAACATTAATTCACTAGTTATGATCAGGAAGTATGCATAGATAAACGTTCCTGACAAACACTCCAGAATTTTTTTTTTTTTTTTTTTTTTGAGACAGAGTCTTGCTCTGTCACCCAGGCTGGAATGCAGTGGCAATTTCAGCTCACTGCAACCTCCGCCTCCCAGGTTCAAGCAATTCTCCTGCCTCAGCCTCCCAAGCAGCTGGGACTACAGGTATCTGCCACCACACCCAGCTAATTTTTTGCACTTTTAGTAGAGATGGGGTTTCACCATGTTAGCCAGGATGGTTTGATCGCCTGCCCTCATGGTCCACCTGCCTCAGCCTCCCAAAGTGCTGGGATTACAGGCATGGGCCACTGCGCCTGGTCACACAATCCAGAATTTTTAAACCAACACTAAGAGAGAGACAGATGTGATGATACTTTTTTGTTCATAGCTCACTGAAACCTCAAACACCTGGGCTCAAGCGATTAATCCTCCTGCCTCAGACTCCCAGTAGCTAGTACTACAGGTGCAAGGATTTTTGGTTTTTTATTTGTTTTTATAGAAACAGGGTCTTTGTATGTTGCCCAGGCTGGTCTCAAACTGCTGGCCGCAAGCAGTCCTCCCACTTTGGCTGCCCAAAGTGAAGTGCTGAGATTACAGTCATGAACCGCTGCTCCCAGCTGATACTTTCTTTAATTAATAAGTAGACTTTGAGTGTTTTATTTCTTTTTCTTTTTTTCCCACTTTGTCACCCAGGCTGGGGAGCAGTGATACAATCACAACTCACTGCAACCTCGACCTCTCAGGCTCAAGCGATCCTCCCACCTGAACTTCATGAGTAACTGGGACTACAGACATGTGCCACCACACCTGGCTTAGTTTGGGATTTTTTGTAGAGATGGGGTTTTACTATGTTGCCTAGGCTGGTCTCGAACTCCTGGGCTCGAGCGATCCACCCACTTTGGCCTTCCAAGTGCTGGGATTACAGGTGTGAGTGACCATGCCTGGAGAGTGTTTTATTTCATTATTCCCTGACCAATCCACAAGGAACATTTCTTATCTTGCTAAGGATTACTACCACTATGTACTTTCAAACATAAAGACCAATATCTCTCATCCTAGAATGAGATTAAAAAGAAAACCTCAAGGGTAAAGCTATAAGCTGAAAAATTTGTTGAGATAAATGTTTATGTGCATACTATGTATTCATGGTAATACAGAGTAAAGTTTTTCTTAATGAGGAAGTATTCAAAGTTTTACAACACTATTGTTGAGATATAGAGGACCCCTAAAATGCTGTCACAGTTAACTGCAATAGATGCTATTAAGTTAATTTTTGAAATCTGAAATTCATACGGTACTGGACCCCTAAAATGCTGTCACAGTTAACTGCAATAGATGCTATTAAGTTAATTTTTGAAATCTGAAATTCATACGGTACTGGAGCAGATTCTCACCATGTAGCAGATAATGGATTCTCTTATACAGTTTCACTTTCATGTAGCTATAAAAGGGCTGATCTTAGTAGGCTGTAAACCAATCACAGCAATTCACTCTGGGGAATATAGAATAAAGAGGGTGAGAGA
Organism: Theropithecus gelada; assembly: GCF_003255815.1. Classification (NCBI taxonomy): domain Eukaryota; kingdom Metazoa; phylum Chordata; class Mammalia; order Primates; family Cercopithecidae; genus Theropithecus; species Theropithecus gelada. The sequence goes on from NC_037668.1 coordinate 118,614,193, forward strand.
TCACTAATTACAGTTGCCAATATTTTCTATAGATGTGGCCAAGTCACCTTGTAAGAAGTGGTAGTATATGTAAGAAGCAGGAGTATATGTCTTTCTTAATACTGACATTACAAATATATGGAGTTAAGGTATCTCACAAATTCAAGTCCTTCAAAAATCTGCTCTCTCTATATATTGCCCTATACTAACATATTCTTAGAACAAGCCTGAGAGAGAAATTCCAACATTCACTCCACTGTTGGACAACAGTGAGTCTAAGAGGCTTCTAGTGAAAGATAACATCTTTTTATAAAAAGAAATTAAAAAGGTATGATATGTGATATATTTCCCCATTTCAACTAAATAAATATTAGTGGTTCTATCTTTTGATTGATAAGAAACTATATACTATTGGAGTTCTATATACAGAACAAGTTGAGCCAAAGAAAAGTAGGGAAAGGGGTCAGTAAAGTTGGTGCTGAGGGACAAGACTAAACACTATTTTTTAGGTCAGTGGTTCCAAGTTTGTTTCTAAGAGCTGATGTATGTTGTTTTGAAGAACATCATTTGATCCTCAATATAGTCCAAGCCACAGAAAAAAATTTGTTTATTATATCATGGCCTAACTGTGTTAACAATACAAGAAGTCAAAACAAATTTATATTAAACTTTATTTTTAAATGTTAAATAGTCAGTTGAAGGGGGTATGTTAAATACACAGCTTTGTGTCTTTTCTAAACACTTATTATTCATATCAAGAATATCAGGGCAATGCATTAAGAATGACTGTGAATCTTACAAGCCATATAAAATTAATTCTATAATGAACAAAATCCCTAATCTCCAAAAACCAAATATATTTAAATGTATATTTCTTACCATTTCTAACAGAAGCATCTGGAGCCAGAAGACTGACACAGAAGTAGAGGGTTTTTTGTTTGTTTTGTTTTGTTTTTTTTGTTTTTTTTTTTTTTTGAGACGGAGTCTCGCTCTGTCGCCCGGGCTGGAGTGCAGTGGCCGGATCTCAGCTCACTGCAAGCTCCGCCTCCCGGGTTCACGCCATTCTCCGGCCTCAGCCTCCCGAGTAGCTGGGACTACAGACGCCCGCCACCTCGCCCGGCTAGTTTTTTGTATTTCTTAATAGAGACGGGGTTTCACCATGTTAGCCAGGATGGTCTCGATCTCCTGACCTCGTGATCCGCCCGTCTCGGCCTCCCAAAGTGCTGGAATTACAGGCTTGAGCCACCGCGCCCGGCCTGTTTTGTTTTTAACATCATAGCATTATTTCCCTTTGACTTGTAAAGCCTAAGGTATTATCTTCTTGTGATGCTGATATTGGGAAGTAAAGAAATATTTACATTATGGGTTCTGTGATATAATGAAAGATATGTACTCTATATTACAAAACAGAAGAACCATGATTTAATCTTTCCCACAACTCAAACCATGTTAGAGAGTGTGCCTCATAATGGGTTTTTATTATGTTTTGTTCCATAAAGCATTTCTAGTCATGATAGTGGTAAACTGATATTTCAGCATTGTTTCTATAAGTCCAAATAGACTTTTCAAATCAGAATTCCATGCAGAAATCAGTCCTAAAGAATTACAACATTTTTAAGCATTTAAAAGAGCTATGAAATATTCTTGGACACTAAAATCCTTTATACGCATCAGGGCCTCAAACAGATATTTATACATGATAATAAGGGTAAGTGCAGACACACAAATCAGTACAAATTTAGCTATATGGATAAAGAGATGCTTCTGTTTGCATATGGATATTCATGAAAATTAGAGGGAAAAAGTCAAAACTAAATAAATATTTAATATTTCAGCACCTGTCATATAGTTTTTTGTATGTGTGTGCCTTACTACTATTGACTAGCAGTAGTACTGCTACTCTAACCAACTTCATTAAAGAATAAAAGAAAAGTAATAAGTCATTTCACACTGTCTGACCATTATACAATAATAGCAAGATTTCATGCAAGGGTACAACATTATGCCCGTCTGCAATCACAGTCTCTTTGCAAAAATCTCAATTCACACTTCACATGCAGCTAACCTTGTTACCATCCCTTCCTAAATCCATCAGTGTTGCAGCTGCACGTCTTCACAGCCCAACATCTTAAAATTCATCACTTTGGCACCTTAGCATCACTATAGGTCAAGATAAAGAATCCAACCAAGAATAATTAAAGGGCACCCAGATGTTTAGTTTACTTATCTCAAGTCTTTCCTTTAATATATTCGAATTGCCTGTGTGTACTATTTCTTTCATATTTTTAAGATATGTGCAATGTGATTATTTTAAGGGTATGAGACCTGGAACAATACATTTCAGACTTTTTTTTTACAAGTAGAGTTCTTTGTAGTTGAAATTTGAACAAGAGGCGTGATAATGAGTAGGTTGAGGGAAGGAAAGGTGTTATCTCATTAAGGTAATTACTAAGACATCCCTACCATTATATCGGTTTGAAAATGTGGCAATTAAAGCGCCCTACATGGGCTCCTGGAGACAAGAGAACAAGACAGTTCTCTTGGAACTTCTATAGTACGGTTAATGTGTGTCATGTAAATGAAAGGGTAGACTATTGCTATTTAATTCTTTTCCTCAAACCCCCTACCCTCACCCTCAAATTTCTTTGCCAGTTATGGTTCTTATTTTTTTTTTCTTTAACCTGAATTTAGTTCTCATGAAAGGTGCTAGATTGACAACCCTACAAGCTAGAGCCCTCTACTTACCCACAGAATAGTTGGAGCACAGAAAACAACAGGGTAAGCTGGGCAGGCAACATGCTACCAACCTAAGTCAAAAGAGATCTGACCTTCCTTCCCACTCTTTAGTCAGGCAAGTCTCTTGCTCTGATGAGAAGGCTGCCAAATTGATACCCAAAGTCAGGAAGCCTTAAAATACATGTAAGAAAAATGGTAAATGATGTTCATAGCTTACTTCACCACAACCTATACTGGGTAACTCATGTGGCTCTCAGTTCACTCGGGCTGAATTTACATAATTCAGTGAAACCACTACCTTTGGTCACTAATTCGTTTCCCCTCCTGAGCTGGTCATCTTGCTCTTGGGTCTTTCATTGCTTCTCCTCAAGATCAATAGTAATGTGATATACAAAATAACACATAGAAACCATTCTCAAAAATTTTGCTTTCATGGTCACTGAAATATTATTTTAAAATACAAAAATTAGCTGACCATGGTGGCATACACCTGGAGCCCCAGCTACTTGGGGGGCTGGAGTAAGAGGATCACTTGAGCCCAGGAGATTGAGGCTGCAGTGAGCCAAGATCCCACCACTGCACTCAAACCTGGACAATAGGATGAGACCTTGTTTCTATATATATATTTTTTATATATATTATTTAAGTCAAAATTTAAAAAAGAAAATAAATGTCCAGCAGTGAAAGGATGGTTGACACACCTATGATACTGTTTTTTTGTTTGTTTGTTTGTTTGTTTTAGCCACTACACCCGGGTTATTTCTTAATTTTTTTGTAGAGACGGGGTCTCACTATGTTGCCCTGGCTGGAGTGCAGTGGCACAATCACAGCTCACTGCAGCCTCAACCTCCTGGACTCAAGCAATCCTCCTGCTTCAGTCTCCCATGTAGTTGGAACCACAGGTGTGTGCCACTGCACCTGGCTAATTTTTAAATTTTTGCAGAGACAAGGTCTCACCATGTTGCCCAGGCTGGTCTTGAATTCCTGGGCTTAAGCAATCCTCCCACCTTGGCCTCCCAAAATGCTGAAATTACAGCTGTGAGTCACTGCGCCTGGGCACAATTATGACATATTTATGGAAGAGATTATTATATATCAAATATCATACTTACAAAGAGTTTTAAATAATATAAAGAAATACTTGTATTACACAGGAAAAACATATACATCCCAGATGAAATATGACACAACTACATAAAAATGCACTTAAAAATCCAGAAATTATAAACCAAATGTTAGTAGCGAGTGGTAGAAGATGAGTTTTTTCTTCTCTCTACTTTTTAGCATTTTATAAATTTTCTACAGTTAGCAGGCATTACATATACAGTAGGAAAGTTATTTTAATGATTTTCACAAAAAGTCTGTTTCTTTTGTAGTAGAATTTGACCACATAAATTTAACTCCAGTAAAATTGAAGGTCAAGAATAATCTGAAAGTGCTGTAATCCTGTGGTTTCTGTTTTCTTTCCTTTTGTCTCCTATCCTTATAGGGAAAAAATAAAAATGGGAGAGGGGAAAAACCATTAAACAAATATGTTGTAGAAAAAAACTTAAGTTTAGAATGGGTATTAAACTAGATGACTTTTGAGATTCCTTCCAGTCCTGGGTTTGGATCAAGATGAGCTCTGCTTAAAATTCAATTACTTATTAATGTGGATGTTAGAAATATCCTCTGCCAAATTTCTGGGCAGAACCGAGTACCAGTCATGTTCCTCTAAGGGACTAGATCATTCATGGGAAGAAAAGAAAAGCCTGTAAAACATGATGCCAAATAGAAGGGATCCTTCTTGAAATGCCACTGCCTTATGCGGCACTTGTGTATAAAAAGCAGTGTTTTGAATAGTTGGGTTTTTAAATTATGTCCCAAAATATTAATTAATAGTAAGATCCAATGCATTTACAAGCTTAAATGTACATGGTCATCTTTTCATCATTGACATTCCTCAATGGAAATGTTTGTTTGACCTGTCACCTTTGGCCACATGAAAACACCCCAGACATGTGAAATAACAAAGTAAAAATCAGGAGGACAAGGAAGGCAGGGAATGGGGCGCTGAAGGGATTCTGCAAACTTGGGTCTTAAAAGTCTCCCAGCAGGCCACAACTTTCCTCTTTTGAATTCGCCCACCTGACACTTCTCACCAGACCCTTGGCCATCATGTCTACTATCAGTTTCTGAAATGAAAGCAGTCATTGTTGCTTTACTAAATGAGGTGGAAAGGTCTTAATGTTTATATATAAATTCTAATCTAATTGTGCCCCAATAAATATCTTCGTGGGAGGACTTTCAGAATGTGAGAGGCACTGTACCTTCTGCAGGAAAAATCAGGCCATGAGACTCAACATGGGCTGTGCGGAGCTGCCTAATATCATCCCTTAGGCGCCAGCAGGAGCGAAGACTTTCAACTCAAAATAATAATAGGAGACGGGAAAGAGGACGGGGTAACAGAAATCTGGGCCCCGGCTCTGCAACCAGGCACGCCCAGGTACCTGCCACTCAATGGCTGAAGAGAAGGCAATGGGAGAGCCCCTGCAATTGCTCAGCCAGCCGCGAGGGCAGTCACGTGAAGCCGCTGAGTAGAACTGTTTGGTGCGAACAACTGGCTCTTGATGGTCAGCTCTAATGTATGTTAGAGAAGTTTGTGGGGGAATCAAAAATGTGGATTCCCAGAAATTTCCAAAGCAATCCAGAAAAGAAGGAAGATAAAGGGAAATGTGCCATGCCCACGATTATCCAATTGTGCTTTATGTGACTTTCTGGACCAATCTATCAATGCATAGTAATGAAAGATTATGTGAAACTTATGTATCTATACACATATGAGCATGTTTAATGCAATACCTCAGTGTGTTCACTCAAGGCCAGTGAGGAAGTAGGTGTCCCGTTAAAATCCTCTTAATTTAACGGAAACAATTTGATAAGCTTTCATTAATAGAACATTTGTGGGAAATAAGACAGATGAATAAGAAGGTGATGCTTTGAAGTGGCTACAGCTCGGATGCACCCTATTTCCAGTGGGATACTGTCTTTCTTAATATCTAATCTAGAATCTCTGCTCATCAGTTTGCAGATACCCAGTCTGCGGGAGGAAAGAGTTGCTTCAAGAGGAAGTTGGGCAATCAGATTATCAACGCTACTAACAAACATTATTTGCATTTTTCACAAATTATGACACTGCAATTTTATCAAATTGGAGATACATTTAAAATCAAAAGGTTAAAATTAAATCTTTAGAAAAACAGTTCACCCTACAGGAAACCTAGCTAATGTGCTTGGGAGACTCTCACATTTGAAAACTACACCAAGTAACTTAGCTTTCCTGAAGTAGGAAGTGAATAGCACGGACTTCCACATTTATTTCCTAACACTCTGTCAGCTGATTGGTTTTAGAATGCAGACCACTTTTACACCACAGGCACCCTCATTTTGTATTATAGGAGTGAGGAAACAACGCACCACTAATATCTAATTCCTCTCTCCTAAAGAAGCATTATAAATGTACATTGCTTTATAGAAAACTTTCCCTCCTAGTTCACGTGAGGATGAACTGTGCCTGAATGGGCGCCCTGGAACACCTCTTCCACCAGTCCCCAGAGGCTCTGAGGGAAACCCCGTCTCGCGAATAATGCTGAATCTATAGACGTGGATAATCCATTGCACTACATATGTCTACCGGTTCCTAAATTCCACTTAGCGTTTTCGTACTTCCAACTACAGCGGGAAGGAGGAAGAGAAGAGCCAGAGGGGAAGCAGGGGGTGATCAACAAAGAGGAGTTGACTTCCAAGAATTGAAGGGAAATCTGAAGGAGGTATCATTTGCAGTCATGAGGCCTCGAGGGGTGGGAGTGAAGCTGGATGCAGATAAGAGCTCCCAACTGAGCAAAGATTATTTTATTGTCTTCACAGTAGGAGAAGGCTTTATATTCCCTCCAGAGCCCACCGAGATGTGAGAGAAGGGCCCTGCTCTGTAGGCCATCCCAAGCACCGTCCTTGAAAGCGTCTGGATTCCCATCCCAGGCTTATAGAGCCCCTGTCCTGATGCGCCCATGCCTCTCTGAAGCGCTGTCTGTACCCGAGCGCAGGAACTCGTGGCGGCCGGGCGGTCCTGAGGGCAGAGGAGCGCGGAGCCCAGCTGGGGTACTTGCTGAGCAAGAGCCCGCGCGGAGCCGGCGCGCGGCAGCTGGGCTTCAAGGCCGCCGCGCCAAATCCCTGGCTGCGCCGTGTGTGAGAATCGCTAGGAGGCGGCGGGAGGAGAGCCACACTGAGGGCCTCTTCACTAAAGAATCAAGTCTGACGGCGGGAATGGGGGTGGGTAGGGGCGGGAATCCATCAGCTCCACAAAGTGACAGGGCCCTTTTATCGTAAATCAAGTTCAATCTCGCTCTCGGGAAGGTCCTCTTCTTTCGGCGGAGCTCCCGCAGGGGCGACCCGCTGTCCCAGACCCGATAGTAGCAAGAGCTGGGAGAGACCCAAATCTGTATCGAGAGGGCGCGGGCTGAGAGCCGCGGTGGGGAGCCGGGCCTGGGCCCAGCGCGACCTGCACGGCAGCTGCCTCGGGAGCGCTTCTGCTCTGCCTGCGATGGCCGAGGCGGCGGCTCGCCGAGCGCGCTCCGAGCTGTGCGAACAGAGGAAGTATGTGCCAGTTAGAAGCGTTCCGCCGGCCACCTCGTCGCAGCCGCGGCGCAAGGTCTTCGAGCCCGCAGACCTGAGGCCCGACTCCTCCCTCGTCGGCTTCCACTAATAACTTATTAAATAGGGACGATTTAGAGTTGATCTGTCACTGAGCACTACTTACCCTGAGATCTTTGGGTTTCTGAATTACTTTATTGATCTGAAGATTTTGTTCTTTGGAATGTGACCCTGTTTGGACTTAGAGCTAATCAGGAAACGCTGCCGGGGAGGGTGCTTTGTAACCACTTTGCCTACCTCCCCCCGGGCGCCGCCGACCCTTCCTTGACGCGCTCGCTGCGGCAGCCTAGGCTTTACCCGGAACCCGCCGGCCCGGGTTACCTAGCTCCACCGGGTGCCCTGGGAGCTGTCTGTGGTGCTAGCAGAAAGAAACCAGGAGCGGGAGACCCAGTGGAGAGGAGGGGACAAACTGAGAATGTGAGGTTGACCGAGACGGTCCACCCAGCAACACTCAAACTGACAGAGACCTTCAAAATGCAGCCGGAAGGAGCGGGGGAAATAGTCCCATCTGGGTCATCTCATCGCCCCGAGACAGCTGACCGGTTTTCTAATCCAAGAGGCCAATGACACCTCCCTTTCTCTGAAAGCACACCTCCCCATAGCCCCACACACCCCTCTTACTTACCCCTACCCAGCCCTGCGGATGAGGTAAGAAGTCAGGGCACTCAGCACTGGACCCTAATAAGAGTCCCTAACTCCAGAAAAAGACACAAATGTTAGCAAAGAAGCCTGGAGATGACCAAAAAATGGGACTGGACAAAGACCTAGTGGGAGACTCAAAGAGCTTGGGGATATTGTTCCAGAGTCCATAGGCGTAATCCTGGAGAAGCCCCCACTCCCTCATCTGCCCACACCTCTCTCTAGTCAACAGCCAGGGTACAGGGCAAGCCCAAATTCCCTACCAAGAATTCAGAGATGCAAAAGAAACATCAATTCCCTCCAAGGCTTGACCCTGCCCCGATCATGTCCACCAGTGGTGAAAAGGCTCATTCTTTCCAAGCATGTTGACTTCAAGCTTGGTTTTTTCAAAAAACAGGCAGCTCTCTTCCAGTATATTTTTGTAACCACGTGACTTAACAAGAACTAAAGTTTCCCTTGCCCTGGGGAGATCTTTTCCAAATATTTTTAGAAAGTTAAAAATATAACAAAACAAACTACTCACAAGTGACTTGTTTAAAGAGGGGAGGTGGGATCCGACAGACTCCTGGGGAAGGGCTGCCTAGGCAGGAGTCAGATGGCAGGGAGGGAGGAGGAGGGAGAGTAAGCAGTGTTATTTGCAAGGGAGGAAATCAGCTGTCTAATTTGCCATGGTGCGGGCTTTCATTTTAAGGGGTGGAGCAAAATTAAACAGATACAGGGTGGTAGGTATCTTTGCTGGAGGCATTGAGCCAAGAAGCAATCACTACTTTGCAACTCATTGAAAAATCACTAGTTTGGGCTAGAACAGCTGGCTGCTAGCCAGGGAGTTAACTTCTTCCTTCACACTTACTACAGATTTGTGCTAGGTTTGCTGGGGTCCCTGAGCTGATCTTGGTGTTGGCAAATCTAAGAGGCCTTTGTAGGTCTTTAAACGTCTCTCTGAAATACATTTGTATTACTGTGTTTCTGTAGGAAGCAAAGATTGTCACTGAAAGTCCCTGTTTTTCTAGCCTTCGACTTAATCAAAGGAGCAATCTAAACAGAGTCCAGCCACAGAGTGCCCTTCAGACACCAGCTGAAGGTGGGAAAAAAGAAAAAGAGTACAGCTCCCAGGGACAGCTGTCCTCTGGTTCTCTGTAACTCCAGATTTCCCACGAGAATAGGCCTCTGCCTGTTACCTTGTTCCTCACTTCTCAGAAAACCTGGGGTTGCACTCTTCACCTCCTAGCCAACCCCCCAATTTAGTTGAGCAGGCACAGAAGGAAAGAAGGACCCTTTGTGAAGAAAAAAATTGGGTTTGCATTTGACTTTTAAGCAAGTGACTTTTGAATACTAGGGCACCTGCTGAGGTGCCCTTTGCAGTACTGCTGCAGAAAAAGAAAAGAAAGAAAAAGAAAGAAGGAAGGAAGGAAGGAAGGAAGGAAGGAAGGAAGGAAGGAAGGAAGGAAGGAAGGAAGGAAAAAAGGAAAAAAGGAAAAGAAAAAAAGAAAAGAGAAAAGAAAAAGAAAGGAAAAGAAAGGAAAGGAAAGGAAAGGAAAGGAAAGGGAAGGAAGGAAGGAAGGAAGGAAGGAAGGAAGGAAGGAAGGAAGGAAGGAAGGAAGGAAGGAAGGAACCAGGCACCCACCCAACTTTTCTTCCTAGGACAATCTCCCCCAGCCCACAACATCCAATCTGCCAACTTGTACGCAACAGCAGGTAACCAAACAAATTTAGAAAGGACATTGACACATTCAGTTGCATGATTTAGGGGGTGAAAGAAAACATGACTTTGAAGAAACTTGGATTTGGGGAGGACTATAATGCATCCTGAGTAATTGCTAGCAGCAGAGGAATATGAGGTTAATTAAGAGATCTTGTCTCTGTAGGCACAGTGCTTCCCCCTGCATTGTCTACCTCAGGAGTTCAAGTTCAGCCTTGAGTGTAAAGCAGCAGTGGGCAGACTTCCCGGCCCACCCTCCTGCAGGTGGCTGGGGACCGCTGGCAGCAAATGGGTGCTCTGGCCTTGTTTGGATTTGTAGTTTTGTGTGTTTTTCATACCTGGATCTGAGTTAATTCTTTGTACAGATTCTTTGTAGGCATGAACTCTGTGGCTTCTCAAATCCCTCCTTGTGCCTAGAGTTGAGCAGCACTGATTTCAGTACAAACAGAAACTATAGCACCCTCAAACCTTGGAGAGTGCCTTTTTAGGCCTAGGCAGACCACTTTTAAACTGTTTAAACTTGATCAAAAAGCCCAACTGCCAGATGAAACAAGGAGGGTCTGCTAAGTGCCTAGGTATTAGACATCCTAACTAGACATAGCAGTGCCCAATTTCCAGCCAAGCCCAGCTGTCTAAGTTTGTCTCAGCGAAGCAGGCAGAACATGAGAAGGGCCAGTCCAGACCCTTTTGTTAGAATCAAACAAGACCAAGACCAAGTTTAAAGCAAATTGATGAGCTGGAGATAAATCTGCAAACCACTTCCTAATTAGCCAAGATCTGATCAAGGTGCCCCCAGGCAATTTCCACCTGGATTTCACCTTTCTTCTCTTCTTCTTTCTCACCCGTCCTAAATATACATTCCCACATCACTTCACATTTTTAACTACACTAAGGTTCAACCGTCAGAGAAAGCTGGAGGCCAGGTCCAGATGTATTTTAGCGGCTTGTATTACCTCTTTGTCACTGTACTAGGGTATGAGTGAGGATAGAAATGTGAGGATACCCACATATGAGATCTGACTCTGGCTACTCGGGAAGTGACCTGGGGGCTAGAGAGGAGTGGGAGCAACCTGGGAACTGTAGCTGTACTAAGTGGCTCCTTCATACAGTTCTGAGCACTGAACCTGGTGGGGAACCAGCCTGATGGGGGGTGAGGGGTGGTGTTTATGGTTGACTTAGGCCAGGGTGCTACAAACATTTACTTACACACACTCACACACACTCCTAAAGCAGGCAGCGGGCCTCCTCCACACTCTGGGCAGGGTCTCCTATTTTGCAGTCCCAGCTGTCCCAAGGGTGCAAATAAAAGGCTTGGCAGCCAGTCTCAGCCTGAGTTCACCCTTGCAAAGGAGCTCCAGGCATCGCAGCACAACGAACTCACTAGGACAAGCGGCTTCGCATGGGGCTAGGGGCTGGACGCCTGCCGCCAGGGACTGAGAAGGCAACGATCAAAGCTGCCACAAGGGTTTGTTAGTTGGGCCTCTCCAAGTCCCCCCGGGGCGTCCTAATTGCTCGTCCCACAGCCTCCCGCTCACAGGCTGTCCGACCGCGCGGGCGCCCAGCCGCGGGCAGCAGAACAGCTGCAAGGCCCGAGGAGAGTCCGCCTGCCGCCCAGCCCCTGTCGGCGTTGTCATCACTGCCCAACGCTTAGGACCCTCGCTGCCCCAGGAAAACCCCTAGGAGGAGGAGGAGTGGACCGAGGGATCACCACACCATCGGTCAAGCGGGGGCCTCTATGCAGGTCAGGACGGCAGCAAGGTTGGTCACCGACTTAGCCAGCACCAACAGCCTACAAGTACAGATTTTCTCCCAGGGCCTCCTGGGTTGCTTTGAAACCATCCACTTAAAGAGAAAGGAACTCACACTTATCAAATAATGGTTCCGAAGAGGCCAGCACAAAAAATGGAGCTGCTTTTATACAAGCCAACCCAACTTCTTTACGGATTTTGTAAATTCCTAATATTTCAGAAGAAATTTGTCATTCTAAACCAAGTCAGCACTTCATCATAGTACATTCTGCTTTAGTAAAATCAGCTCCCTTGGATTTCATCACTTGTTAAAAAAAGATAAACTTTATTTTTGTAATTTTCAATCACAAAAAAATCTATATTTTTGTCTAAGCATTTATTTTACTGAATCAAAAAGACATGAAAAGAAAAATCATGTTTTTACTAACGTATATAAGTGACTCTTTTTGGACAACATATAATAAATATGATATATCACTTATCACTCAGTCTTTCAAATGTACATTTTTTTCATATTATGGAGCATGCCACTTTTCCAAAAGAAAAAAGGTCATGAGAAATCAGTGCAAAGTTCTCAGTTACCCTCCTCTTTTCTCTGGGGCAGACGGAATGTCCTCGGCAACGCCCTTTGCCTCAGCACTTGAGGCTGGCTGTCCATCTACAGTTCTCTCTGCCTGTGCGGTTTCCGCTCCATGCCCTTCTTTCTTCCCTCCTGAGCCCTCCCCCCTCCCTCCCTCCTGCTTGTCCCTAAAGTCATTTTTTTAAAAGAATCTGAGGTTTTGTTTTTGTTGTTTTCACTTACTGGTCGCACTTTGAGTGGGGTCAGCATTTTCGCCAGTCACACTGCTGTGGGGGAGCTTTCCAGCCCTGTTTCTAGGGGTGGGGAGATGGAGAGCAGAGGGCTGGCTCCTCTTTGGGGGTCCCCGACCCACTGGTAAGCATCTTTCTCTCTTACTCCTCTGCCTTCCAGAGTCGGCTGCAAGGGAGGCCTAGTGGCCTGGAGCGGGGAGAGGAAGGGCAGCAGTCCGGGTTGGGCAGGGATATGGGGAAGGGATTGCAGTGCCTTCCTGCAATGTTTTCACCGGGGGTGTGGGGTGCCCGGGATGGGGCTGGACAAGGGATTAAGGGCTGGCTGTCCCCCAGGCCCTAGGCCGTGGATGAGCACGCGGGGCACCAGGGGCCGCTGCAGCTGGGGATGGGGTGCTGGAGGAGTCCGGTACATGCTGCTGTACATGGCAGCGGCAGCCGCCGCCGCCGTAGTGCTGTCCATGCTGCCCAGCAGGCTTGGGTGATAGAAATAAGGCGATGGAAACATCCTCTGCAGCGCTGAGTAGTTCCCTGCCTCGGCCAGCAATTCCAGGCCCACCGCTGTCTGCCGCTTCCACTTGGTCCTGAAAGAAAGCGGGCGTGCAGGCATGCTGTGGGCATGGTCCAGGCACCAAGACCCAGCCCCTTCTCTGGCCCCTTCCTGCCTCCTCCTTCTTTCTCCCCTGGGTGGCAGGAAGACTCAGAGACCTATTCAAACTGGCAATGCACTACATCTCCTGCCCCAGCCTTGCTCCCAGAAAGACCCAAACCCAAAGCCAGTTTTGTAAATTATACCTTCAATGGCAGAGACCCTCACAAATGAGATCCTACAAGCTTTGCTGCCTTTTCCTAAAGCTCTGCTCTGCTGTTGCCCCCCTTGTAGTTTGACTACTTCTGGAAACTTTCCTTAGGGCCAAAGGAGACTTCCACAAGCAGTCACTTTCCTCCTTCCTTAATTTCCCTTCCACGTCCCCCCACTCCCAGCAATCCCAAAGAGTCTGCTCTCAGCCCCTCTTCCTTCCCCCACAGGCTGAGAGAGAAGAAACCGTAAACAAAAGGATGCAGAGACTCCTAAGTCAGGGACCCCAGCCCCTCTCACTCCCCAGGGCTGGGAGACATATTTCTCTCATAAGCCTGACAGGACCTTACAGTGGGCAGGGAGCTTAAGGGGAGGATGGCAACAAGGTCTCAAAATGGAATTCATTTGAGGGAGGGCTCTCCCAAGGGCAAAGTACCTCCTGGCCATTCTGAGGGGGAAATGCATTTCAAGATATTTCCTCCTCAGGGAGAAAGTAACAATCAAAACCTGTGATCAGCTTTTCTCAGTCTCCTCCTTCCCCCACTGTATACCCTGCTAGCAAGAAGAGAGCAGGCGGTTGCTCAAATGACTTATGAAGGAACGCAGGACTGGTGGGCCATCCATACTCGGCAGCTCCAGCCAAATTAATAAACATGTCGCCCATTTTAAATTGGCTACAAATGACCCTAATGTTTTCCGACAGAATTAGGGTGGCTGAAACCGTATGTAATGAGACAGAAAATTATGGTAAAGATGACGACTGGATGGGCATTTCCAACCGCACTTATGGACGATTAGAACACAAGCGAGAGAAAAGGAGGGGGAGAGAAAATCGAGACAAGGAGATGAGTGCCAGTCTTGAAAACATAGCGAAACCTCTGCCTCAGATTGCCCAGGTTCCGTTCTACACTTCCCGGCCCAGCAAGCACTACCAGCCACTTTTGCTTTCTTAATTTCCCTTCTAGAGAAGGAGCAGTGCCAGGAAGGTTCTGCAGCACTCTTGCTCCATGTTGAGACAGCAAAGGCAGCCAGTACAGGGGACAGACCCACACTCCCTCCTTCTCCCTGTACGGATGCTTGGCCAGCCGCCGATTCTCCAGCCTGCAGCTGCCAAACCAACTCTAACCCAGCTGGGCTCTCCTAGTCTCTGCAGCTACACTGACCAAGGCTGGGACCCTGCTTCTCCCAGTCGCCTCACAGGCCAAAGCAAGGACATTTACGCCGAGGCGGCTGGGACAGCTCTGTGGAGATAGCAATAGCTGGGCCGGGCCTTGTTGTCGTCAGCTACAAACCTTTGGAACCAGCCTGGGGCAGGCCCAAGGGGTGCACCGCGCAGGCTCTCTGGACCTGAGTGTCAGCTGCACAGATGTCTCAATTTGAGAAGGTGTGGCTTCATTGATTTGGGGAGGAAGTGGGGGGAATTCCAGCGGCTCGGGTTTCAGAGGAAAAGTAACACCTGTTAAAGCACTTAGAAGTGCAAAATTGTCCAAATTCCAGCTGCCCTTCGGTCCCTCTCACCTTGGGGGTGTGGCTCATCCCTGCCTCATCCTTAAAGCACCCAAGTGCCCACTCCAGGGTCTCTCTCAGTCCTTAGAGTCTCTGGAGGCCAGGAGAGAAGAAGATTCATGACTTAAATGGCCAGACACCTTTGTTCCCACAAACTGCCTCCCTTACCTGCGGTTCTGGTACCAGGTCTTGACTTGGGTGTCAGTGAGGTTGAGCGCTGCAGCCAGGTCCATGCGATCCTGCACACTCAGGTACTTCTGGCGCTCAAAGCTACGCTCCAGTTGATTGAGCTGGTGGTCGGAAAAAGCTGTCCTTGCTTTTCGAGGCTTCTTGGCTCTCACAGGGGGACTCTCACGGCTACTCGTAATCTCCCGGTCTCCTTCCTCCTTTGTCCCTACCATAGAAACCCAGACACAGTGGTAAGTTAGCCTGGAATGGGGAAGGACTGAGTGTCCTCCTGGCATACACTTCCACATTCCCAAGCCAACCACTGGCCTCGGGGGACTACACTCTGCCACCCCCAGAACACACACACACTCAGGCCTTAGCCCATGTGGAGGAAGAGGGCTGTTTTCAGACTGCAGAGTGTGGGGCCTTGTTCAGAGGTTCTAAAGGGGGCCTAAAAGGGGGTCTGATCTTCACATGGTTGGAAATTAAAAAGTAAAAATTTTTAAAAATAAAACTTTTTAAAAGGGTTATTTTGTTATTGTTTCCTTGATTGAGAGAGATGCTTTCCCTTTCCTTTATTGTTTTCAGTATTGTTTATTGATCTTTGTTTTTCTGGTAAAGAAATATGCTGACTTTGTTTAACTGATTTGGTACTTTTCAAAGGGTCTTTCTACTCTTTTTTTTTTTTTTTTTTTTTTTTTTTTTGAGGAGGGGGCATCTTTTTCATTTTACTTTTTTCTGTTTTCTGAAAGTTATGGGTGTTTGTTTTTCTTTTTCAGATGCACCTGGGAAATGTTGGAATCAAGCTTTCTGAAGCCTGCATCGGGTCTTTTAAAGTTTCACAAAGAGTATGTCACCCAAACACTGAGTTGAGCTCAAAATCACTGAGCCCATCCAGGTGACAGCATGGAGATTTCCGGATTCTATTTGTCAACTTTGGTTTTTTACTGAAATGCTGGGAAATCGATATGTCAATCCCTCCCTGTTTGTACCCGTTTGTGCAGTGCTCCTTGATCTTCCCTGCAGGAAGAACAATAATCTCTCTAATTGACCCACTGGGGAGGTTGGTGCACAAAAAATCGCCAGACCAGACTGTACATCTGTTTTGGACACTATTATGCTAATGCTATAATAGTAAAATGAGGAGCTAACGTCCTACCTTCCAGACAGTCAGCATATTTCTTTACCAGAAAAAACAAGGATCAATAAGAAAAAACAACGTATCTGTAAAGGAAGAAAAAACGCTCCTGGTATATTAAAACTCTTCCCATGCAAAGACTACCACATTTACTTATGAAATTGTCTGAGGAGAAAATGGGAAAAGGGAGTTCAAGGACAATTTCCATTGTCATCTTTTTTTTAACAAAAAGGAGATTAATCCAATTTCAAAAGATTTTATTTTTATAAATACTACCTCCTAATTACTTGTAAGGGGCCAAAAATCTTCATAGGATACAGATATTCAGTTGAGGCCATAGGATAAGAAGAGTGCTTTTAAGAAACTGATTACAAATTTTTACGGGCTTCCCTATACTAACCACGATCTAATTTTTTAAAAGTTGCTCTGTTCATGAAACTCAGAAATTTTTCCTTCATTAAAACCGATAATTCCTGTGATGGTGTTTAGAAAATAAGGTGGGGGGTGAAATCACTTGCATTAAAGAACGAACACCAGGTTGTGATCACATCCACGCTAGCTAAGTGGTTTCTCTCTCCCACCTCCCCACATTCCCATTCCCATTCCCAAAGTCTCAGCTAGAAAAACCCCAAGTCCATCCCTTTTATCAACGAAAAGTATTTCCTGTCGGATGCCCTCCACCCCCCCTTAACCCCCAATAGATTAAAATTAAGTAAAACAAAGGAAGGAGCTGGATGGCCGTTGAAGGTTGTGGGGTAGAAATTTAACAATAAACAGAACTTCGAAGAGTCCCCAAATCTCACGCCCAGGCCTCCCTTCAGCTTGCAGTCTTTTAACCGTCGCCCAGTCGCCCGAGATGCGCCCGGAATCGCTCCCCAGCAGAGATCTGCTGAAGGCTGAAGGGGAGATTGGGAACCAGGAGGACAAGCCAAGAGCGCTGGGTGGCGGGACTCACCATGGCATTTGATGTCGCTCTGGGAATCCTCCCGCTTGTCGAGTTTGGTTTTGCTGTCCTCCTGCTCGAGCTTTGGCCTGAAGCTCTCGTGCACTGCGTTGCTCTCCTGCTTCGGGGTGTGGTGGGGAGAGGATACGCTGGTGCTGTAGGGTGCACATGCCGCCAGAGGTTTGCTGTCGCCCAAGATGTCCTTAATTAAAAAAGAAGACGTAGAAGTCCTGGGGGCCGAGGCGGCCGAGCCCAGCTGCTGGGCGGGCGGCGGCGGCTGCTGTGGCGGCGGCGGCGGCGGCTGCTGTTGGGGCGAAGGCTGCAAACTTTGGGTCGGGGCCGCGGCCAGTGGTGGCGGCTGCTGGCTGTGGTGGAGGTGGTGATGATGCTGGGTCGCGTCTGCTACCAGATGCTGCTCCGGGGGCTCCATGGTGACTGAAATAGGAGAAGAAGGCGCCGTCCCTACGGTATCAATCTCCGAACAGGGAGATGGGGTGGCCTGACTCCTAAAATCCGCGGTCCTGGCCTCACCGAGCGGGCGGAAATCTCCATTCATCATGCTCGGGCTGCCTGAACTGGCACTGGATAAAATCGTGTCTATTCCAAAACTCGACCCGCTGGCCCCTTCCATTGTTGTCATTTCTACATGAGGTCCACGCCACTCCGCCGTTCAGCAGCCGCCCGTAACCAGCGAAGGAAGCTATCGATCGTAAAACAAAATAAACACCAAACAATGTTGCCGCCGCTTAAAAAAAAAAAAAAAGTGGGGCGGGGAGAGAAGGAAGGGTAATTGGGAAGTGGCAATCGGTGGATACTTTCGACACAACTTTTTTTCTCTTATGCAAAAAGTAGGAGTGGGAAGAAAAAAAGATGATGCGGGGCGGGTGGGGGGGGGTAGTTAAAAATTTTTCTGAGAAAGCTCGGAACGTGCGCTCCAGGAACTAGTGCTCCAGGAACGACTGCGCACGTGGCGCGGCGGTGGCGACGCGGAGGACCCAGGCGAAAGCGCAGGCGGCGGGAAGCTACCCCGAAGCCGCCGCCGCCGCCGCCGCCGCCGCTGCCGGGGTCTGCCCACAGCCTGGCACCTGGCAGCAGCGGTGGCGGCGGCGGACGCGGCAGGTGCAGCGACGGCGAGGCCCGGGCGGCCGCGCGCCCTCAGAGCTCCCCCGCGGCTCCCGAAGTGGCAGCAGCGCGCCACTCGGCAGCCCCGTAGCCGAGTTTCTGAACTTTCTTGGAAAGTTGCGGGGCAGACACGGCCGCAGCGGCCGCGGCAACGCGAGGAGGAGGAAGAAGAGGACAGCGAGAAGGAACCGGCGCAGGCGGCGCAGGCGGCGGAGACGCGATGCCAGGCGACTCCGGCCGCCGCCAGGCGCTTTCGCTTGTAATCCGGCTGCTCGCGGGCGGCGCCGACCCCCTCCCGTGACGTCACGGCCACTGCCGCCGCTCCCAGCGCCGCGCCGCGCCGGCCCGCGCCCCCGCTGCCGAGGCCGCGCGCCCGGCCCCGCGCCCCCATTGGCCGCGCCCGCGCGAGCGAGGGACGTCGACGTGCCGGGAGCCAATAGGCGCAGCGCTCGCGAGCCGGTCAGCGGACTCGGCTCGGACTTCGCTGCTCTTTTGAGAAGCCGCACATCCTTGCGCCGGCATCCCTGAACCGAACTCCGAGTCAAGTGGTCCCGGTGTCCACAATCACCAGTGCAGGGCAAAGGGAGAGGCGGGGAAAAGATCAGAGGGAGACCAGAGAAAGGGAACCAAAGGGGAGAAAGAAAAAAAAAAGTAGCAAGGCTTTGCCCGTTTTCTTAAGTCAGAAGAGAGAGGGAAAAGAGGACGGGTAGGGACTTACCTTTAGGCACCAGCGCGGCCGCCCTCGCAGCCTCCCCCAACGCGCGCGGGAATAGTCCGAAGACATTAAGAGAGAAGGAAGGGGATCCCTGAAGGAATTCACAGAAAAGTGTGTCACTTCAGGCGCCAGAGCCTCGCATAAGCGTGCGGGCGGGCTCTGGGCTCTGATTTCTCCCCCAACGAACCCAGGCGCTTGGGCTCGGCCCAGCGGGCGGCGGGTCCCTGAGAGGGACACAGCCGGGTCCGCGTCCACCAGGCACTCTAGGGGAGGACGAGACCTGAAGCTCCAAGCCGGGGACCCAGCCTGGTCTCCAGTGAGAGCCCGTGCTGGAAGAAATGCCTGGCCAGACGCTTTCTCCCGAACAGGGGAGCTAATGCCCGAGGCGTTCTCTGGTGGCGAGGGCAGCTACGGTTCACTGCGGTGTCGGGCGGGCGCGGAGCTCAGGACCCATAGCGGCTGGTCTACAGCCCGCGCCCCTGCCGCGCCCCCCGGCAGTCCGTCCAACCCTGTCCCCTGGCCCCTTTCGGCGAGCGCTCATTTGGAAAGGAAACAGTCACTGCGGATCCGCTTGGGACCCGGAGCATGACTGTGACGCCTCGTTGGAGGGTATCAACTTGCATTATTTTCTCTAGGACGTCTCCAACCTGTCTCTTGTTGAATGTCAGAGTAATGGGAAGTGCCAGTGACAAGACGGCATATTACTCCTGATTAAGTGCCGTGTCAACCTAATTAGCAGAGTAATTATAAGGTGCTAATGAATGATTCAAAGTTCTTTGAGTTACATTTTACTCCAAATTACCATTTTAAGAACCCTATGAATCTACGAGGCGGGCATCGCTTCCGTGACTAGGTCTGGAATGATGTTCGAGTGGCCTTTAACGTCTCCAAAGGCTGGGCCGAAATCTGGGATTTAGTTGCAGTTCTGGAGGTCGCTTTCTGGGCCACAGCTTTTATCTGTTGAGGACGAAGGGAGGGGTGTCAGGGAGGCAAATGACCTCCTGGGACAAGATTTTGCCTTATGGTCGGAACTGCTTCTGTGTGAGCCCTGGGTCCGGAAGGGGGTAGCTGGGCGACTCATCCTGCCTGCGTTTTCCTAGGGAAATCGGTGTATTTGACCCAGAAAAAAAAACACAGCACTATTTGGAGGGTGGGTTGAGCTGTTTCTCATCGTCTTCGTGCCTTTTTTCCTAGGGCTGTTCCGAGAGAACAGCGGGCATTGAAGGGACGGAGGCGAGGAGATGCACAATCCGGGCAGCTCTCGCGCTTCTCGGAAGGCGAGGGGAGTTTGGCGGAGGAGACGGGGTTGGTGAGCTGAGGCGGGGGACTCGGGATGTGCTCAATCCCGGCAGGGACCGACGCTGGCCAGAGGGGTGCCGGGAGGCCCTAGGGAACGGGTGACTGGGCCCCCCGGTGGGGTCGGGCCACTCTAGGCTGGAACTGGGTAGGATCAAACGCCTCTGGCGCGGGAACTGAGTGCTGGCCCGGGAGACCCTCCGGAGAGCTCGCGGGCTCGGCCTCGGCCTTCGGCCGCAGTTACCGAACCACAGACGGTGGACTTGCGGAGGTGACTTATCCGAGGCCGCAGGGCCCGGCGCTGCACAGCTTTGCAGCCTAAGCACCCCGCGCGTCTGTCACAGTTGACCGCTGTGGGGAGGACGGGAAAGGCTCTAGGGCTGCCCGAGACTGCAGGCGGACGCTACCTACTCTTCCCTCTTCAAATATCGATTAGGGTTCTTCCCATTCCAACATCATCATCCACCAACTTCCCGAATATGCTGCGTTTTCTCCTAGGCCTGAGGGGGTTCCAACTCGAACTCCCCTCGCTGCGTATTCAGGGTGGGAAGTGGGGAGGGGGATAAAACAAATTTAAAATCCAGAACTTACGGCACTGCACAAATCAATTATTCTCGACCTTGATAAATAATTCATTTAAGCCTGTTTTTGTTTTGTTCCGACGCCTAAAATGACTCAAGAGCTCAAAAGGCTGATCGCACAGCTTGTGTTAGGCGGTTCGACAGGGTTTTTTTTTCGTTTGGAATAATTCACAGCATTGGCAGGGGAGACGATGGAGATATGACCCTACGAAAAAATGAAATCTTAAAAGGAGAGAGAAAAGTCGAAGTGTTGGGGGCAGGGGAGTGCGTGTTTTGTGACAACTCTAAAGCGAAGCAAACAGGAACCCAGTAGGCCCCACTTTGTGAATGTCTCAGATCATATTTTCTTAAGAAAAGGTTAATATCACAGAAGAGTTCTCTGGGTGGGTGTTAGATCAGTTTCCAGTAGCAATAATGGTGAGGGGAAAACACGACCTTAACTTTTATCAAGGCTGCGATGTTAGTGGTGGCCTGAAGATTCACAAATGGACTTGAAGACCAAATTACAAACTTAATGAAACTTTTTTCAGAGCTGGAGTTTTGTTTAACTTTTCTCAGTTCTTTTTTCCCCAGACACATTCCTCTCTTGCATTTTTTTTTCTGAAAATATATAATGTATACATCCAAGAAGTCATGCATATTCTGGCAAACATAATTCACTTTTCATTTTTAACAAAATCACAATTCAGAAACACAACAGGGTGCAGATATATCATACTGCTAAACGAAAGAAAATGCCTTAACTGGATTTAATCTTAGATTTTCTCACTGGATTGAAAATACAAATAAATAGAGTCTCTAAACTGACATGAGTTTAAATATAATTAGTCACTTTCAGGCCCTCATTTCCTTAAGAGAAGGGGAAGAGAAAAAAATAAACTTTTTTAATATTTGGAAGATTTTGGAATTTTGGCCTAGAAAGCAGTTATTGCCAACTGTGGGTAACAGAGAACAAACTTTTCCTTCCCGGCTCTGAAGGACACATCACTGCCGATCAGCATCAAAGATGCTCCTTTCCCACCTCAGAGAATGATTCAAACACTTGAAAATTTAGCAAATTTTGTTCCTAAACTCTCTATGATCCACTTTCACCATCTAGATTTAGTATTTGAGATTGTGTTTAAACTAGGGCATTCAGTTTTTTAAAAATGAAACTTAACTTTGAAGAAATTCACTCACACATTGTGATGAACGTAGAGCTGGTGTTTCTTCCTATCATTTAATTTGAACGTTTTTAAGGGTCCACATGATGACAATGCCAAGTGAGGGGAATGAGGTGCAAAGACGCTTCCCTCCACTGGGCGGCGCCAAGAGCTCCGAACCGAGGGAGGAGCTATTGTTTCTTTCTATAAAAGATGCAAGATACACAAATGAGCTCTGCACCTTCTGAGGCTGTCTCCCTGACAATTGTCTGACCTCTCGCCATTTCAAAGCTACAGAAACGTCGGAAGTTTCTTTTTTTTTTTCAATTTATCAATATCTTTTCAACTATTTTAGAATTTGATACATATTTACTTAGAAAAAATAATACATTAAAGAGAAATATCCTGGCAGCTCTGCTGACCAAAAAGAAAACAGAGACAAAAATATGAAAAAAAAATGGAACTGAGTCCCTTAAATAAATTGCAACTGGGAGAGTGGAGTTGGGAGCAGATGGAGAAAGATAAAATTAAAGAAAAAAAGAGGTAACTGAAAAGTATGTTAACAGGAACAAGTTAAAATGATAACCTGTGTAATTATTAATTGTTCTCGTGGAATGAAAGTTTTGAGGGGTAGTTCTGATATCGTAATACAATTTGCAAGAGCTATAAACTTCACCAAATTATAAAGATGAGCAGTTTGGAAGGAAGTTGGCTCTCCTTGGGAGTTAGATGTGTGTTGTACAGAGGCAAACCACAGGAAGGTAAGTAGAAATGTAGAGGACAGAACGCTGGAGAAGAGAGTTTTCATCTCATTTTACCACTTTCTGTGTTTGTGGGCAAGGCACTTAACCTTTCGATTACCAAATTCCTCCTCCACTAAAGAGGAGACTAGCTCTTGCTTAGAACAGGGTGAGTTTAATGACCAAATAAGACCTTCTATGTAAGAGCTCTTTACAAAATGTAAAGCAGAGTTTGCTAAATACTATACACAAAAGTGACAATGATTTCTAGCATAAGCAACACCCAGTAGCTATATTTGTTTTCACTTCTTCCTTCCCTCATTCATTTTGTTCATTCACTCAATCAATAAACATTATTGAATGCTCATTCTATGCCAGGCGCTTGAGACTGGGACACCAGCTCACCTCAGGTTTGACAAGAACTTGTGCTGGAAAACTGTCATAAATACAGTGATACAAATTAGAACCTGCTACAGTGGGGGTGAGAAAGAGAGTGGGGAGTCTTACATTAGGACAAGTTGGGGGAATAGTAAAGCTTTCTAAAGGAAATGAAGTGTGTGTTCAGTCATGAGTGTATCTCAAGTAGTGGGATGTAGAGGAATTTCTATGGTAGCTGAGAAATCCCTCTACAAAAATGGTGCAAATCCCTCTACAAAAATGATGCAAAAATGTCCGTGAATTGTCCAAAATTGTAATCTCCTGACTGTAGGGCTGGGCTGCAATCTGTAGACATATGTTGGCTCTAGGGGGTTTCTTCTGGGTCCAGCAGGAAGAGACAAAATACTCCTTGACACTTTGAAGGGAAAAGGAACTAATTGCACGTGTTTACAGGCCTGGGCAGCAGCATATACAACCGGTTACACAGTCTTAGATTTGATCCCAAGAGGTGATCCAGTCCCCTCAAGGACTTTATCCTCTTTTCCCCACCCGCACTCTTGCTTCCTTCTTTCTAGAGTTTCAAATCATGGACGGTTTGGTGACCTTGGCAGGCCCAATTCAGGTGTGGAGATTGGGAAGGTGACAAGGTGAAGGCAATTGAAGGAAGAGCCCAGGGAGACATGGGAAAGGATTTCGTTTCACTCCTCCTAAGCTGAACCATTGTCCATTGAAGGCCAGCTCCTGGAGAAATTAAAGGGCCCCTGTGTGACACAGCCATGTCATACATAAACAGAACTCTGAAGCCTATCAACTCCTGAGGCTAAGTAAGAGGGAATGTAGGGGCCAAGGCAGAGGAGAAACCAAAGCCTCAGTGCGCTGAGCAAAGATGCCAATCAGAGAAGGATAAATTCATTTGCGATGTTAATTAACAAGCGGCTAATTAAAACGGCACTTTGAGTGCTAATCAATCGCCTTATTAAGTTAGAGCCATCACTGGAACAAATTGAAAGCTCCCCACCCCGTTTTCTGCCTTTGGTGCAGGCGGGGCCACGTTCCCAGATACCGTGCGAGGCAGAGGGGCGCGGAGGTGGGGCGCAGCCTCTGTCAGCTTTCTCAGTCTCTCCCAGGTCTACAGAATACGCCACTGGACAAGTGCCTAAGCGGCGACTTCTGGTCCAGACACACCGCCCAGGGAGTAAATAGTTGCGTGGAAGAACAACTCATTCAGCAGCAGCTAACACCGACGTTTCCTCCTGGAAGGAACTCCCACAAAGCGCGGGGATGTGACCTGTGGGCCCCCAGCAGGGGTAGAAGGCAGTTCAACCCGAGGGGGGCGCTCTAGGGCCGGGATCCTGTATCCCTATTTCTCAGAACACACCCAACGCCTCATTCTGAAAACCCTGCTTAGGCCCTGGCCCTGGTGCAGCTCAGCAACCAGGAAAGAGCTGGACCTGCCTTCAGGCAGCAAGAACAGGACTGCCAACCCTCCTGTGGCTCTGTCTCCCGGGGCTCCATGAGAAGGTGATGTGGATGCAAGGAGGGAAGAGTGAGGTGGTGTGCTGGGCGTCGGGGACGAGGGTGCACGCCAGCCAAGACGTGCCTCCCATCCGGCCCACGCGCGCTTCCCCACCCCCCTGGCCCTCCAAAATCGGTAAGAGAATTAAGATTTCGAACCCCTATTTTGAGCAGCCTTCCGCATTTCCTAATTGTTAAATTCCTGTTTTTCACCAAATACCCGGGGGAGAAACATTTGGCAATAAGAAGGGGCTGTGAATTTAAATGCTAATTGAGTGGGTCCTTCTTCCGCAACTCCACCTGCCTGGCGGCCACTGTTAAGACTAAACACCCTCGGAGCGCCCACTGCAACATTCCTGGGGTGCCGAGTAGAAGTGCAGAAAAGAGAGACCCTAGCGGACTCCTGTCTGGTTTGCTTTTTGCCGCCTCTTACAGAGAAAAAGAGAATGCCATTGGAAGAAAGTCTTTTGCGTGGTGGGCGATGTGTGGGTGGGGGACTTGTGGCGTGGCCCGGGGTGTTGTTTCTGTGCCTGCGATGACACATGTATGTCTTGAGCTGTGGGCTCGCCTTCCTGGAGGTGCGCCCGACCGCATCTGCTGGTGGGTCTGAGCGTGCTTGGGGTGTCCCAGGAGAATTGAGAGAACGGCTCCCACGTGCAAAGTTCAAAAGCATTAATATTTTCATCGTATTATCATTATTCAATATAATAATATTTGTTCGGTTAGCGGCACTAATTAGGCCACATTAAAACCGTAGTGTGTCCCTAATGGTGCGTAATGTGCTCACACTCACATTTTTCTCTCTAAGGATGGGCGGCTGCTGGCTGGCAGGGGAGGAGAGACAGGCAAGCGGCGGGCTGGATTAGGGCGTGACGCCCCCCCACCACGCACACAAACACACACAGCCCACTGGATGTCTGCCGGGTGGGAGCCCGCAGTCTCGGCGCGGTGGATGTGGCCCTACGCTGCGCACTCGGCCCTGCGCCGAGCACCCTGCAGCCTCCTCTAGCGACACGGCGCTTTGAACTCGGCGGATTGATTTTGCTTCCCTTCCCCCTTTTGTGTGTGCGCGCCTTCAATTGGTTAGGTTTTTAAGATTTGGGAGGGCCGGTGTGAAACAATTAAAATACTCCTAACTGGAGCCCCTACGCGGAGAACTGGAGGTCCCGCCTCCTAGCTCTGCGCTTTCAGGACCCTCTTCCCAAAGGGAATTTCTTTCAGAGATTCCAGGGTGGGCTTGTAAAAGATGCCTCCGCAGAGCAGGTCCCGTCAGGTCTTTTTCCTGTTCCTAGTGCCAGCCGTCGGCCCAGGCGCCCCGCAGACCTCGGCGAGGTAGATGTTAAATTCTGAGAGTACCCCTCCCGCAGGCGCCGTGGCGAGATCACTCTGAATATGTAACATATTTGTAACTTGCGCCGAGGTGTGATGTGTGTGCTGGAATGGGGGGATGGGGGAATTCGAAGCCGGATTGGGAAGGGTTGTGGGGAGGCGCACAGAACTCACAATGTACTTCACAATCTAACAATCTGAACATTCATTTATTAAAAGCTGC
>NC_037668.1:118645084-118687753 GCF_003255815.1 Theropithecus gelada
GAACGCTTCCAATTAAACAACACCGCATTCGCTTAAAGATTTTCGCAAAAAGTGCACTGGGGCCAAAAATCAATCACTCTGCCTAGCCTGACCCGGGGAAAACAGATGCATAACATATTCATGCGCTGAGCACGCCGAGCAGCCCAGCGCGGAACTTTTTTTTTTCTTCCTCTTCTTCTTCTTCTTCTTCTTTTAAATAAAGCGAGGAGGACTTCCGCGGTTCGGCAATCCTGCTAAAGCTGGCAGATGCAGCAAAACTAATATGTGTAAATGGTTTAAAGCAATAATCTGCTTACAGCGACACTTCCCCGAACGGCGGCAGGACTGAGGGGGAAAGAGAAGGCGCTTGGCAGCCAGGGGAAACCGAATTGTTTTGACACCGCCATTGAATAGCAAAGCCTGGTGGATAATCATTTCATAGGATAATTGTGCGCAAGTAAAAAAATAATAAAAAGAAACTACCCACTTCACCCACCCTCTTTACCTTCTCTCATCAAAGTGAGCGATGAGTTCTCCTCATTATTTTTACCTTGCTCACAACATCACTGGGTATCTTCTAAATGAAATAGATTTAATGATAATACTGAAGGTAAACGGAGATGGAATAATATTTACTGTATAAACATTTGGGCTCTGTTAAGCTCAGCACTTCCCCTTATCCCAAGAATCTCACTAATTGCTTCCAATCTGAAAATGACCAGGCAGACGTATTTTGCTGGAAGGTTACTTGCACCTAATGTTAAAAGGCATACATGTGTTTTTGTTTTAAAAGCTCATTTTCACCCAATTCCCCCTCTCTTCCAATTTTAAGTAGCTAATGTTTTGTTTGGCTGCTGTTTTATTTGCTGTCAAAAAGAATTTGATGCAAAAACCATTTAAGCATGTATACAACCCATGGAGGGATTCATTTGACCTCATTATACTGCAATAAAGAAGAAATCCAGTTTGTTAAATATCACCGAACCGCATGCATTTCACATCAGATCATAAGAGCAATGCTTCAAAAGATTATTCCAGAAAGTGCTTAGAAAGATGGAATGGGTTAACTTTGCTTGCCAGAAGGTGTTCTGACAAACACAGGAAAAGAGAGATATGTGCAGCCCCCTTTAAGAGCAGAGCAACTGAAGAAAAAAGAGATTTATGCTTTTAATTAATGGCAATTAAACCATGCCTGTTGGCTTGGCCTATGGCAATTGTTCCCTGCAAAAAGGAGGCCGAGCTGGTGACAAGCATTTGAATCCGCTAAGTTCTGTCAAGGGAGCTGACTCTGCAGGCATCAAAACCAAACTAAATCAATAAAAGAATTAAACTTTTATAAATTGCATTTTGACAAGTATCAGATACCGTTAAGCTTTGATATTATGAATTCCTTGGAGGTGATGCAAACAAGAAGGGCCGCAGTTAGAGATCCAAACAATCAAAGAGGCTTGTTAACATGCGCTGTCAAATGCATCAGTGCTATTAATTACTACAAATTAATGTGACTCTCTCTTCCTCTGGTGATTGGAATAATAATCAGCCAGATTTGTGGAATGAGCACAGAGAACATATGCAACCCTGCCAAAAAGAATAAGTTTTAAAAACAGTAGACATTTACAATCTTCGCGTTCAAAGACTGGATGGTTTTCTGTTGCCAGTTGTGACCTCACTTTACCCCATCTTCCTGATTCCTGGGATCCTCTTCATGTGCTTTTTCCTGTGTGATGACAGAAGGAGGCATCATCCTCTTGCCAATGATTATTGGAGCATAGAATAAAATCTTTATTGTGCTTCACTGAGGTGTGGGGGAAGAATAGCCCTATCCAAAGTGATGCTTTTCTAGGAAATGAACCCAAATGCGAGAAGTCCCATAATTTGGCCTCTTCCTAGCAAGAAAACTTTGCTTTGCAGTAGGCTTGATAATTAAAATTACATGATGCTTTCTCTCTGGCAGTGCAGTAGGCAGGACTCATGGGGAAAATAGGAACCCTAATTATTCCTAATAGGAATTCTGGGTACCCAGAATGATTCAAACAGAAGAATTTCCGCTAGCATTTTATGATATTCTACATCTACAAATGACCATTGCTGGGATTCATCTGTTCCCCTTCAGATCCACATTTTAAGATAGAATGTGAATTTCATCTTAACAGCTAGAAGAATTGTGATTCTAGATCTCTCCCCTACTCAGTGAAATGCCACAACAGACCAGAGCTAAAGAAATATTTGTCATCATTAAATGTAATCATTTATGTTTTCAAAAACTGTTTTAAAGCAAACATACTACAAATTAATTAGTAATAACATACATCCTTGTGCTTTCTAACACATAACAATTTTTCTGTTTATTTTACTAATTTGGACATATTAATACCCTCCTTCCTAAAGTCTCTTTCTGCTTTTACTTTTTACTTTGTGAACCAATGGCATATGGTTTCTCACATCTGAGGAGTTTCCACACATTTGTACTGCATTTTCTTATTAATTGAAGAATGGAGTTTAGCCACAAACTATGGGGATTCATAATTTGGGGGTTCTTTTGTATGGTAGGCACTAAACATCCTAAAATATGAACAAGTTTTCTTTTAATCAAAGGAGGTACGGGGCAGAGGTGGGAGTGACAGGGAGTGAGCTTCTAATCTCTTGCAGTTGGAAGTAAAATTTCTATTTGAATTAACATTCTGTCTCTTCCTATTGTCTTGGGATGATCTATGCTCTAGAAAATAATCAATTTGCATTTGCATTAGTAGGCTACGATGGTTACTCTATATTAGTTGGATGGGCTGTCTTAATTGGAGAGACACAGAAATTATAATAATGTACCTCCTAACTTGTAGTAGGAATGGTGCCAGGTATATATGGTGTTTGGACTAATTATTTGATTTTTACTATTGACTGTATCTAAGCATGTGTTTTTAACACGGAGAGGAATTATCTTGACACCATCTGGTAGCAGTTTTTTGTTGTTGTTGTTGTTGTTTGTTTGTTTTTTTATGTCTGACAAAATTTAAAACTCGGTTTGAAGCTTGGCCAGTGATAAATATGGTCAGGATTCTATGTGACCTTGGTCAACCTCTGACCTTATACATATCAGGGCATTTGTCTCAAACTGTGGTTACAGTATTTTATTGATGTGCCTAATCTGTTACCCAGGAACCACAGTTCTTATGATAGATAGGATATTTGCTTGGATAGTGACAAGCAAGTTTGGGATGATTTTTTCCCCTTTTTCATTGTCAAGAAATGGATCCTGGCTCTAAGTCTGGATTTAAGTTTACGTTTCCCATTTCAAGGGCTTCTCAAAATCTGTTCAGAAAGAACATTAAAGGGGGAGAAAAGGGGAAACAAATGATTATAAAGGCTCCATAGAAGAGTCTGATAGATAAAAGTCTGGCTCTAAAGATGTGCTTATTTCCTTCCCTATGTGCTCTCTCTGCAAATGCAGAGGGAATTTATTGCTGGAAATTTGTGTAATCATTTTTATATGATTACTTGGCAAGATGCTACATGAGCTTGAGCTTCTCTCTATTTTAGAAATCCTGGTTTTATTATAAGTATGCTTCAGTTCCTCCAGTGTCTTTGTGGATTTGAAGGGGCTACTCAAGGTTTGTCACTGTTTTTAACAATATAATTTTCTAAGAGTAGAACATTCTTGCTATAAGCCTGATATGTGCTATGTAAGCACATATTGACCATTTGCTACTACTTTAATACTTCTGGCAGCAGCAGTACACCAGGCAGAGTTCAAACAACATGTTTATTTGGAGTTCAGTATCCAAGCAAATCAAATTTGTCAGCTTTCTATCTTTTAATAGTTTTTTTATTTTTATTGAAATTCATGATAGCATGCCTTGATTCTAAGCGGGTGGAAAAAGTAACTAAAATGCCCCTGTTAATACAATAATGTAATGTCTTAATACAATAATGTAATTATCTTTTTCTGGACAGTTAATTTACAACACATTTTCATTTACTTCATTTTTTTTCAATATTATTTTGAAGGCCACTCATTTGTAAATGTACACATGTTTGGT
Source organism: Theropithecus gelada (assembly GCF_003255815.1). Classification (NCBI taxonomy): domain Eukaryota; kingdom Metazoa; phylum Chordata; class Mammalia; order Primates; family Cercopithecidae; genus Theropithecus; species Theropithecus gelada. The sequence continues at coordinate 118,649,098 of NC_037668.1, forward strand.
TATGAATATGTGTATGTATTTTCATGGTGCAAGGAGAAAGTTCTTTCACCCCTCATTTCCACTTTGGCTTCCTCCACCTTTTCTCCTTTTTAAGCTTATAAATATTTTTCATTTTAGACTGGGAACTCAATTCACAAATTATATTATCAATCAGATAACAAAAAAGTTTGTGAATCCTCATGAATTTTATACAAAGATTTAAGAACTATTTTTCAAAATTCTTTCTTGTAAAAAAGGGGGGGGGATTGGTGGTGATGAGAAGGGTATTCAAAATTTTATACTCAGGTAGAAATATAGATGTACCTTCAAAGACACATTTATTTACATACATGTATACCGGTATAATCTATGACTGTTGATTTCTTAGGAAATGTCTTCATTTGAAAGGTGAGTTATCTTTTTTTTTTACTTTGCTCATGAAGAAAATGGCAGATGAATGATCAGCTGTTTGTTATTCCTCACCATGTAAAGTGATAGATGAACAGACACTTTAATTTAGCCCCTTTGTGTTTGCACAGAGTTTAAGATACTTCTGTTTTTTATTATAGTGTTTCAGATACGGTATAGCTCCGTATAGTTAGTTCAACTTATAATGAGACAAATTGCAAATATAGATGTTGATATTTTTCTCTATTTATGACACTGAAAATTGTCCCAAGAAGAGATTTGCAGAAGAGACTTTGGATATTTCATAGGTGGATTAGTAACTAATGATACACACACACACACACACACACACACACACACACACACACAGAGGCACTGATTTCAACCAAGTTATAGTTGCTAGAATTGACTATAGTTCTCCCCCATATGACAATTTTGTGACTTGGGAGAAAAGAAATGACAGTTTTACTTCACTTCACCACCCTTTCAGTAGTTTCTTAGACAAGGGGGTACAGAACTGGATACTACTGCTGAACTTGATTTATATTTTTATGGTCATTATTTTTATGTGGAAAAAATAATAGCAAATGTTAACCCATTTCTAAAAACCAAAGAAAGAATACTTCAATAGATATATCAAAGGTTAAATATAATCTTGAGTTATAGAGCATTTTTTTTTCCAGCTAGCTATGCAAAAGACTTTTATAATCTGACCTTTCTGTAACCCAAATTGTAAGATTTGGGACCAGAATATATTAACTATCAACACTACTGGTTGAAGATATGGCCATCTCTTTCCTTCTTGGCTCTGGGAGGTAGCCCTCTTTTCTTCACTTACCTGCTTGCTCTGGTTTGATATTTAGTACATTCTATTCTGCTAGTTAACCCAAATGCAAATGTTTAGTGAATCCATTCAGTTACACAAAGTACAACTCAACAACCATCATCAAACACTTGCTTTATTTAGTCATACAGTTAAACTTTAGTGAATGTGCCATTCTCTATTCCGAAATGGCAATAGGGAGTATAGCTCAGTGTTTGAACATTTCATTGCCGAAATGGCAACAATTCTGGCATGGTGTATGTGGTGCTTCTTGAGCAAAAAGAAAAAAATTAATACAGTAATGATGCATACACAAGCTGATTTGTAGAGAGCTACATTGACGCCCTGAGATCTTGGGTAAGTCATTAATTTAATGGAATTCTGTTTTCACATTAGAAAAAAAAATGATTATGGCCAGGTGCGGTGGCTCACGCCTATAATTGCAGCACTTTGGGAGGCCGAGGCGGGCGGATCACAAGGTCAGGAGATCGAGACCATCTTGGCCAACATGGTGAAACCCCATCTCTACTAAAATACAAAAAATTAGCCAGGTGTGGTGGTGCATGCGCCTATAGTCCCAGCTACTGGGGAGGCTGAGGCAGGAGAATTGCTTGAACCGGGGAGGCTGAGGTTGCAGTGAGCTGTGATAGCACCATTGCACTCCGGTCTGGCAACAGAGCAAGATTCTGTCTCAAAAAAAAAAAAAAAAGAAAAATATTATATGTTACATGTTATTCATTCCACAAATGTGCCAGACACATTTCCAATCCCAATCCCAGAACACAATCTCAATCACTTAGGGATTGTATCCCTAAGGATACAATCATGAACAAAATAGGTAATCCCTGAGTTGCCAGACTTTATAGGCTGGAGAAAAGAGAGAATACAATAAATGTGTTACAAGGGAGTTGATACGTAGAATGGTTGTAATATTACACATGGCCATGGGGGCACAGGGGAGGGACATCTAACCAAGCCCAGAGATGGCACAAAGTGTTAGGGAGTGCTTCCTGGAGAAAAGTACCCCTAAGGGAAGGGCCTAAAGGATAAGTAGATATTGGCTAGAGAAAGGGAGATGGAGAAAGGAGGAGAGGAAAAAGTGTTCCAGGCAGCTGGAAAGACAGGATGTGGAATAGATACACTAAAACTTATGGCAAAATCAAAACATGAAAGTCATTTATTTTGCCTGGACCAGAGTTTGAGGGAAGACTTTACATATAAGATAAAAAGAACTTTCTAATATTAGAGTATAATTCTCTAAAAGTACTTTGTACTAGTAGTCTTGATTGCGTAAATATCATTACTAGCTGTGACGGCCTTGAATATATTCATGTGACCATATTTACTAGAGAGATATCTGATTGATTCAGTAGCTTTAAGGGTTGATCTGTATCATTATATAGAAAAAAAATTGAGGAGACTTAACATACATTTTGTTTCTGCTGATCTCTCACATGTGAGAGATATAAAGCCCTCCACATACATTAACTCATTCAATCCTGAGAACAGTATGTGAGGCAAATTGGACAGGCTTGTGGCATGGCCCTGTAGTCCGAGCTACTCAGGAGGCTCAGGCAGGAAGATCTCTTTATCCCAGGGTTTTGAGGTTGCAGTGAGCTATAGTTATACCACTGACCTTCAGTCTGGGTGACAGCACAAAACCCTGCCATGTCTCAAAAGTAAAAGTAAAAAAAAAATTGTGAGGTAGGAATCTAAGGGTCAGATCTAAGAATTATATCGTTTCAACAACTGAGTAACATAAAAAAGATAGTTGACACATTTGGAGAAGGTGGGCCTAAATCTGGCATTCACCCTGTAGTCAACTTTTAAGAAAAATACTAGGAATTAGAGATTTTTCTTTTTCTGGTAGTAAGCGGAAATGAAACCAATAATTTGGCTGTCTGTTCTATTTTGCTCACTTCATAGATTCAGCATATCGGCTGGGTGCAGTGGCTCGTGCCTGTACCAGCACTTTGGGAGGCTGAGGCGGGTGGATCACCTGAGGTCAGGAGTTTGAGACCAGCCTGGCCAACGTGGCGAAACCGGGTCTCTACTAAGAATACAAAAATTAGTTGGGCGTGGTGACGCGCATCTGTAGTCCCAGCTACTCGGGAGGCTGAGACAGGAGAATCGCTTGAACCCGGGAGGTTGCAGTGAGCCAAGATCGCGCCACTGCACCCCAGCCTGTGCGACAGAGAGAGACTTTGTCTCGAAAAACAAAACAAAACAAACAAACCAACAACAAAAAAGCATAGATTCAGCATATCTTAATGTTAAAATCTTTTATCCAGTCCTTTAAAAAGGGATCTCTTGCCTTTTGCTTGAATGCTGAATTCTAAGGGAGGGAAGCTTCCTTCTATTGAGATAGAATGTGGCATTCCATGACTTGCTCCACTGGTCTTAGTTCTTCATCAGCACAGACATTCTCAGTTCTTCTACAACTTCTCGTAGGAGATGGTTTCCAGTTTCCTCACAGTACAGTGAGTGGATAAAGCTCAGGTTCTGGTGTCAGGGCCCATATGTGACCTCAGCAACTCACTATATGACCTTTGGCAACTCAAGCTTTCTAATCCTCAACATGCTCAAAGGTAAAATACAGTGAGGAATAAAAATGTAACAACCCATGTAACACACTTAGCACAGAACACAGTGTTTTTTAAATTATATTTTATTATGATTATTAATCCTGACCACTTCAGAACACACTCTAGTTAGTCAAAGTGCCTCTTAAAATTCAGCCTCCAGGCCGGGCGCAGTGGCTCACGCCTGTAATCCCAGCACTTTGGGAGGCCAAGACGGGCGGATCACGAGGTCGGGAGATAGAGACCATCCTGGCTAACACAGCGAAACCCCGTCTCTACTAAAAATACAAAAAATTAGCCAGATGCGGTGGCGGGCGCCTGTAGTCCCAGCTACTTGGGAGGCTGAGGCAGGAAAATGACGTGAACCCGGGAGGCGGAGCTTGCAGTGAGCAGAGATCACGCCATTGCACTCCAGCCTGGGGAACACAGCGAGACTCTATCTCAAAAAAAAAAACAAAAAAAACAAAAAAAAAAAACATTCAAGCCTCCAAATTCAAGCAAAATATTTCAGATGTAAGCCATATGTTTAGTAATTAATGAATTTGATTAATGTTCCCCTAAGGCTTGGCAGAAGAGAACAGCTCTTTCAATACAATAAACAAACCATATGCATAAATAGCATGATTAGATTCAGATATGTAAATAGTGACATGATTTTCTAACTTCAACCAAGTTATTTTAAGGATTTGTTTCCTAAGGTGATCTAAGACTATGTGGCTTGACTAATACTTACCAAGCCGCAAGAGTTCTTTCGCCAAATGTAAGCAAAAGACTTGCTCGCTCACACCACCGAGGCCCTCACTCCAGCAACAAAATTGAGTACTGGGACACAGAAGGGAGAACGCTTGTAGGCGGGAGTCTGTAATCTCATTATCAATAGCTGGTATATTGTAACAATAGTGGCCTACTGTTTTAATATTGCAGCACACTGGGCTGTTTTTCAAATACATTCTCTTTAGCCTGGAATTACCTGTTGGAAAAATTCATAGGTCCTGCTATTGTTATGATGCTGTGTTATAGACTAAAACCTTTTTCTTTACTCAGGTAGGAGCCAAAACAAACAAACAAAAATCAATAGCTCCCCCATTTCCTACTTCCCTTCTTCCATTAACTCTAGAAAGGGAAATAGATGCCTTCTCATATCTTCATAGAGTCTCATGCACATACATGGATGCATGAAAGGAGAGATTACCCAGCTGGATGACTAGACGGATGTAGAATAATGGCATAGACAGAGGAAAGAATAGAAGGATAGATAGACAGGTGGATAGATGATGGATTGATTGATCTATGATTGCTAGGCAGAGGATGCCATCATAGAAAGCATCTCAGGCTGAGTATCAGGACATTTGAATTCCAATCTCGAGTCTGCTATTAAGTTGCTTGTGATTTTACTTAGTCCCTTAACCTCCCTTGGCTGTTGCAGTAAAATAGAGGTGTTGTCAACCAGCAAGTTGGGCAAATTGGTAGGCCTTGAACTCTAAAGAGGTAGCTCTGCAAGTTCATTATCATTGCCCTGCTTGCCACAATTCCTCCCTGTCTGCAGTTAGCCAGGATTCTCAGTGGAAGGTGTGCTGTTACTACTCACATCTCCCAATCACCCTCTCAGAGATGTCCATGTTTCCTGTGGAAATTACAAATTATTGGAAATCATTTATACATGAATAATCTCCTTAATAGGTAAATGAGAAGTGGTTTAGGTTATCTGGAACCAAATAGCATCTAGGTTCCTTCCATGCTAAATTCTGTTTTACCACACATAAAGATAGCCTCCTAACTATTGCTACTCATAATATATTTCCTATGAACATAATCCTTTATGTAAAAACTAATTTTTCTAAAATCTGAGGAGCAGGCCTGGTTTTACAGCTACCTGGTTTTCCTTGGCCCAGCCCAGTTTAAGGTGCTCAAATCTTAGGCAAAATGATGACGTGAAAATGTACCTATAGTTTCAGCTACATCATTTTGTGCTGTATCTTTGCACGGTGTCAAGAGCCCTTGTTACTTTTAACTTCCAACTCTCTATAAAACAAGGAAGTTCACATCATAAAACACTACATCATTATGGTGGGAAGGGGCTTCAGGATTTTGCTGGAGTGTCTGTTGTCAACTCTGTTTCACCATCACCTGCTTCTAGTCAGGAATTACATTTCCCAGCATCTCCTTCTCCATGTGGTCCCTGGTCAGAGTCAGCATCTCTTCCAATAACAAACATTCCTTTGAGGCTTGAAAGGTTGGAGGGGAGAGGCCATAATTCTCAGGATTTTGGTTCCCCCAACTTTTTCAATCGTTGGTATGCCTCTAATTCTCTGCATTAAAATCCTTTATATTGAAATATATAGAGTGGCTTCTATTTTCCTGACTGATTCCACACTGTGTAGTCATCACCTGATTCAACTACACAGGATATTTGGGTCCCCTTTGTAACACATCTGATGAGTGTGCATTCAACCTGTTCTTAAACACTTAAGGAAATGGGGAAATTGCCAATTTCCAAACAGTCCTTTACAACATAGGACTGCACAGATGTTTAGTAAGCGGTATCATAATGTAGAGTAGAATGACCATGGGACCATGGGTGTTTTTTTAATTAGAAAAGCCTGATTTACATCCCGTTTGCCTCTTATGAATGTTGGGAAAGTTGCTTATCAGCTTCAGTTTTCTTTCTGTAAAGTGAGGGCAGTAATTGTACCTACCTTTCAAGGCTGTTACAAGGATTAAATGAGATGAAGTTCATAAGCCATCTTTTCCTTATACTAACTACAAATCAGCATCCATATAACTTTCAACATTTGGGCCTAATTCTGTCCTCTGGAACATGAAGATAAGGCCACAACTGGCCCACAGAGCCTTTGCAAAAACAAGAGGAAGGTGCACCCTTTGAGCTGACTCTACCTGGGATCAATGTATACGGCTTGATGAGCAGAACAAGAGTTGGATTCCAGTGCCTACTTACCGCTCAAGTGAGCACCTTTGACCACAGTTAGAATAACCATCCACTGTGTCACTGTAAGCAGTTTCAATATAATCTGCCAGGAAAATCCTTCCTATATTTAAGACTTCTCTCAACTCCTCAATTCCCCTTTTCTCCCATCTCCAAACCAAACATTACCAGCTGGACATGAGGACCACCCTATGATGAAATAGTATACTCTTCATTAAGGACTAATTCCAGAGGATGAGGAACTGGAAGACTAATTATACCAGCTAAAAGTCATTCACATTAAGGTGTCACCTTAATTGTGCATTTGCATTTTTAAATGTTACTGTGAAGGTTTATGCTCTTGTTAAAGATTGTTGGACATCAGTGAGAATGCGGGGAGGGACGTGTATGTGCCTCCTGCTGGTAAAGGGGAAGGTATGTGAAATCTTAACTTGGCCTGCCCAGCTGCACCCAAGGGCCTCTCTGGTGTCATCTTTAGGTTGACACACCAGGTGGGGCCCAAGGTTGATTCTACTTCCCCTCCAGGCAGAGGACCCGCTCCTAATATTTGTGAGGCCCAAGGCAAGAGAACAAATGGAGGCCTATAGATCACATGTCTAAATATTTAGAAGTTATAAATAAAGCTAAAAAACTGTTAAATAAATTATGTTGTCTCTTACCTTGACAAATATTCATAATGACAAAATTGAGAAAATGTGTGTAAAGCTATGTGTTTTATGTGACTGGCAGTCAGCAAAATATCAAAGATGACTGAATTAATTATTATTGTGCATGTCTAGGTGCCCTGTTGATGAGCTGATGACACTTGGATGTGTAATAAAGCCATACATAATTCATTAGCTATTATATATATTACATAAAATTAATTTGTCTTGCCTTCATTTAAAAAAATAACGAATTATATTGGTATAACCAAGATTTTCATGTGTGTTCCATTGACATTAATGAAATTAGCCAATATTTTTAAAGTCATTGTAGTTCATACATATATTTAGTTCATTTAGACTTGGAGAAACTTCACTCTGCTAAGGCAGGATCAACTGGAATTCTAAATAAAATTCTTAAACCAATACTGAAGTGAGGAAGTGAACTTTATACATGAATTTAACAATTATTCAAAAACTGTAATGCAGGCACATATAACAAAGTAGCATTATTGCAGAACATATAATCTATTTTAATATTAAATGCGTTACTATTATTTTAACATAACTATGTTAAAGGAATATCTAGATATTAATAAATAAAATATTTCTTACATTTTTAATTTCAAACTTTCCAATGTTGGGTCATTATAAAGGAATAAAAATTAGGGGAAAAGTTAGCATTTATTAACTTATTCAAATCTCTCTTCATTTGGGACTATATTCTGAGCCTGGGCAACACAGTGAGACCCTGTCTCTAAAAATAAAAATAAAAATAAACCATTAGTTGGGCATGGTGACTCACTGCCTATTGTCCCAGCTACTCAGGAAGCTGAGATGGGAGGATCATTTGAGCCTGGGAGTTTGATGTTACAGTGAACTATGGTGGCACCACTGCCTCTAGCCTGAGTGTCAGAGCAAGGCCCTGTCTCAGAAAAATAAAAAAAGCAGAAGATTGTACCTTGTGTACTCTGATCTACAATGGCCAGAAACATGGTTCCTATTGAAATTATAAATTGTTGGGAATTATTTATACATGAGTAATCTCCTTAATAGGTAAACATTTTCATTTCCTTGATCAAATGTCCTTACATTTTATTGGAACAATACTTTTGTTTCTTATTTTACAATAAATTTTGACTTAGAAAAAAACACTTTGCTAAAATTTTATAAAATACTTTTTAGCCCTTTTAAAAATGAAATAGCCAAACTTAGGTCTATTTGAAATTTTTTGTTAATTTTTGATAATATTATTAGTAACAATAAACAGTTCGCTTCAAATAACTGTGGATAGCATCAATTAAAAATTAAATTTTTCATGCAGGGTGTGGTGGCTCATGCCTATAATCCCAGCACTTTGGGAGGCCGAGGTGGGTGGATCACCTGAGGTCAGAAGTTCCAGACCAGCCTGACCAATATGGTGAAACCCCGTCTCTACTAAAATTACAAAAATTAGCCAGGCATGGTGACATGTGCCTGTAGACCCAGCTACTCAGGAGGCTGAGACAGAAGAATCACTTGAACCCTGGAGGCGGAGGTTGCAGTGAGCCAAGATTGTGCCACTGCACTCCAGCCTGGGTGACAGAGCGAGACTCTATCTCTAAAAAAAAAAAATTTAATTTCTCTCCAAAGATCTGACTTATATTTTATTTGAAGTTCTTCTATTGCTTAATTAACTTTTGTGGCACATCTTGTGTCTTATCTAAATTAAACTTAGTTGCTTAAACAGCATTTAAGCAGCATTTCTATCATATGTCCAAGAGTGATTTTAAGGTCATCACCTTGTTTCAGTGAAGTAATTCATCTTTGGGAAGATTCTGAAAATATTATATATCATCTTTGAATTGCTATCGAAACAAAAAGTTGACACCACATCTCCTAATAACAAATTCAAATGTGTACTAGACATGACAAACGCAATTTTTTAAAAAATTGGCCAGTATCCTAGATGATAAATCTTTCTGTTTATTTATCACGTTGCCACCATTATCTTAGATGCTGCCCTCAGAGAATTTTTAAACAGTTTAAATAAAGTTTTCATTTAATTTTTTTAAAATGTAATGACATCTTATTAAACATTTTGATAAAACTAAAATTACTTGCAATTCTAATGCTCAGAATCTAGTCATTAATGCAAAGAATAAATATCATGCTTCCTGAAGGTTGCATCTAGACTTACATACACAATTTTAAGAATGATATAAATTATTGCAAAATGTTCTTTTTCTACCCCATGTAACTGCAGCAAATACTGTGCTATCTCCTGAGTGTCTTTGGAACCAAACTTGAATACAAAGAGAAGCAAGAAAATGGATACTTGGCGCTACCGGGAAATGATACTTCATTATGAAAAGATCTATAGCATTCACATTATCTGAGAGGAAGGATTTGACAAGTTAGTCTTTTCTCTTACCTAAGTGTTTCTACCACTCAAATCCTCCCTGCACCCCACGACACTGTCTTTTACACAGATGGTGGCACAAGCCACAAACCCTTGTGGTTTCAGATGAGGTTTAGAGGACAAAGGGGAAGAGATGTGCCTTCTCCTGGGTCTTGAACTGTGTTCCTCACAAGAGTGGGTCACCCTGTGTCAATACTGACCTCCTATCCTAATTGTCTTTAATATACGTATATATTGTGTGTGTTTGTCATTTGTGCAGCCCCAAAGGGCAATACTACCAGCAAGTTCCCTTTTCTCTGTGGAGGTCTGACTAAGTCCAGCCCGTAGGGCCTATCTGCATCTTATAGCAGATCACATGCCCCTAGACCTTCCTTGCCTGAAGGGGCCAAGTTTGGTCTCTTCATGTCCTTTCCTTCTGCTCCAAGTCTTTTATTTGGAGGGTCTTTGAAGCTGTATTGGGCAAAAATCCCTCTTTTACAGATGCTAAAATTGAGAGTCAGACAGCTAAAGCTATTAGAAGTTCCTCATTTGTACATGGCAGACTAGGGCCCAAGTTTTCTCATTCTTACTGGTCAAGCGGAAGCAGTGATATCTTTTGCCCAAAGCAGTCAAATAACCTTTTATTTTTCCCCCAAACAAGTGCTGCAATATCCCCTAAATAGAAAAACATCTATGTGAGCCTAACACAGACATAGCATTGGCAACATCTTCTAAAGTCTAGGTGTGGATTTTCATATGATGAAGTTGAGTTTTACAGTACACACAATTCCAGGTTTCATACTGATAAGAAGGGTGGATCAGAATTGTGCCTGCCGTGTGAAGGTGATGGCCATCAGGTCAGCCATCCAAGCAGGATACACTTGGTAGACAGAGCTCCCACGCAAGTCCCCTAAATCCAAGCAACATGTGGCTCAGAGCTGCCAAAGACTATGCTTTCCTTTCCTGGCCCTTCAATGATACATCTCCCCAGTGCCTTCTCTGCATATTTTCTCTCTCAAATTCATGGAGATTCTCATAAGGAGAGCAGAAATGCCTTTCTTCTAGCACTACTCATTTCCCAATGACTCTTTTCACCTCCTCCCCCCATCCTCCACCACCAACCTCCAAGTTCCCCCTTTTGTGTACATTTATGTCCCTTCTATTGCATCAGGTCTCTACTGCAACATTTATCTTCACAGTATATACCTCAGACAACACTCCCACGTACCCCCTAAATTAATCTCATCTCTACAATTAGATTTTAAGCAACTTAAGATCAAAGGTTTTGTTCACACTTTTATGTCACACATAGTACAATGCTGAACACATATAGGGGCTCAATCACATTTGTCAATTGATGGATTAAACAAGTAAATTCTTTTTTTTTTTTTTTTGTGAGACAGGTTCTCCCTCTGTCACCCAGGCTGGAGTGCAGTGGTGCAATCATAGCTCACGGCAGCCTGGACCTCCAAGGCTCAAGTGATCCTTTCACCTCAGCCTCCTGAATAGCTGGGACCACAGGTGCGCGCCACCATGCCCGGCTACTTTTTTGAATTTCGTAGAAACAGGGTCTCACCATGTTGCCCAAGCTGCTCTCAAACTCTTGTGCTCAAGCAATCCTCCTGCCTCAGCTTCCCAAAGTGCTGGAAGTATAGGCATGAGCTACTGCACCAGCCTAAACAAACAATTCTTAAGCTTTTTGGTGTTATTCCCTTTATACTCTTAAAAATTATTAAGACTTCAAAGAGATTTTGTTTATGAGGGTTTATATCTATCAGTATTCACTACATTAGAAACAAAAACTGAGAGAATCCTAAAATACCATTGCAAAACAAGACAACAGAATTGTACTTCTTGTTATGTTTCTGCATAGTTGCAAGGTAAACGTTGGGATTTTAAACTAACAATTTATTGGACAACATTGAGGTTACAGAGATTTTACCAAATATAATTGACAATAACTACTTACAGCCTAGGAAGTACTGAGAATAACAGTTAATCTCAGAAAATGCACATTTTTAAATCTAAATCTACCTTAGAAAATTGTAGAAAACACAAGGTTATACAAGCATACATTTCATAAGCTGTTGGGGCAATGACATCATCTCATACATGCAGCCTCTGGAACATTACACCGCATACTCACGAAAGAATGAGAATGAAATCAGTAAGTAACATCTCAGTAAAAAAAAAAAAAAATAGTTTGATCTCATGGATTCCCTGAAAGACTCTTGGGGACCCCCAGAGATTTCCAGACCAGACTTTGGAAACAGGTAAATTACAGTCTTGGTTAATAAGACAACTTAAAGATGCTTGTTACACAAAATTACTAGCAGGAAATTATAGGACAATTGGAATTCATTTTCTTGTGACTGGAATTTGTATTAGTTATCTAATGCTGTATTCATTCTCTCACTGCATTAGTCATCTAATTACCCCTAAAGTTCATTCCTTAAAGCCATAAACATTTATTATCTCACAGTTTCTGTGGGTCAGGAATCTGGGTATCACTTAGCTGTCTGCCCTGCTCAAGATGTCTCATGAGGTGGCATTAAGCTTTGGACCAGAACTACATAGTCCCAACTTGCAGAAAATCGGCTTCCAAGCTTGCTTATATGGTTGTTGACGTACTATTGGACTGAGGCCTCGGTTTCTCACTGGTTGTTGACTGGAGGTCGCCACCACACAGACCTCTCCATAAAGCAGCTTACAAAGTGGCAGAGCAAATGAGTGAGAGCGTAAGAATGGAGTCCCAAGATGGAAGCCACAATCTTTTTGTAAACTAATTTGGTAAGTGACATCCATCTCATTTGCTGTATTCTATTTGTTGGAAGCAAGTCAAAAAGTCAATAAGTTCAACCCAATGCTCAAGGGGGGCTACCAAGGGTACAAATATAAAAGGCTAAGATCATAGAGTTGTGCCTTAGAGGCTGCCTACTATAGCATTTTCCTCTTGCAAAAGGAAAGGCATGATTCAGCAAATGATTGATAAGCCAAAGACCAGTTCCTTGCATTATTCTGTTCTTTTTCTGCCTAGCTTCCTCTTGTCGTCATACCATTCTTTTCTTCCTTGTCTAATACTGCTGTTACCAATTAAGTGGTGTCATGTTGGTGAGAAGAGCTCAAGATATTTTAAGATTAGAACTTTATGGTCTTGGTTCAGCTCATTTGAAATGTGTTGGATTGCTATCTTAATAAATATTTCTCATCCATGGGTATGTCAGGCCACTAGTTGTCTTTCAAAACCTATCTTTTCCATATTTCTGGGCACATGGCCATCTAGCTAGCAATTAGGTCTTCCAGCCCTTTGACAGCTAGAAATGACATGGGCCTAAAGTTTGGGCCAATGGGGTGTGAAAGAGATGTGTGCAACTGCTGTGTTCTCTCCAACTTAAGAAGGGGCCCATGTGCTGGATTTTGGCTCATCATCCTCTCTACCAGCTGGAAATGGTGACAACTTGAGCAGCCTTGGAAGCCATATGTTGGGGATGGCAGATCCACCCTGGCTTCATGGGACAGAGCTACCCCTTCAATCTGAATCTGTCAGATTGCTCCATGAGAGAAAAACAAACCTCTATCTTATTTAAGTCACTATTTGGAGGCCGTGTTTGTTATTAGTAGTTCAGCTTTTTCTCCAGCTGTCATACTTGACATAAATAAGACAAGGAACCCAAAGACAAAACTGTTTTACTCTCGTTTAAAGTACTGTTTTAGTTGATAGTTGGGGAGGTTATGTGTGTGTGTAAGAGGATAGGGGTGTGTGGGAATGCTATTCGAAAACAGCATTTTCAAATTTGCTGTGAACCTAAAACTGCTCTAAAAAATAATGTTTGTTAATTTGAAACAAAATAAAACACTGTTTTATACTTAGCAAATAGTAAATATTTTATTGATTCATCCATTGACATCATTCAATAAGTATATAAGCACCTACTACTATGTGCCAAATACACTGGGGACATCGTGGTAAATGCCATGTTCTCATTATTTATTTTCATCAAACTTTCTCTTTAGGGAAAACAAAGCTATATAAGCAATTACACATGCATTAATTAATTACAATTATGGTAAATGATAAGAAGGAACGTATAGAGTGCTATGTGGTATATATAGAGAAACCCTAACCTATGAAACTCTAATAGAGATCATGTATTTTTAAAAAACAAAATAATAAAATCTCAATGAAAATAATTTCAAATTGTAATACATTTTAATTTCTTGAAAGAGATGCTCTAAGCAGTAAAAAATAAAAGTTGATATGTGACCTTAGCCTCTTTCCTCACCTGTAAAGTTAAGATAAAGTTTTCTCTTCCTATTTCCCTATCTCCATACCAGTTCTTCACACGTATAGCATTTTCCAATAACTCTTATGGTGCTGAATCTAGACAAAATAGCTCTTTGACTTCAAGAATAACCTGAACATGTACGGAAAGGGACACATGTATCTGTGTTTCAATGAGACAAAATGGGCATGAAGGAGAAACCAGTCTCAAACCTAGGAGAGATGAGTTCGAGGTTAACTTGATATTTCATTTTTTGTTGTTGATTTGTTTTATTTTATTTTATTTTATTTTTAAAGCACAATGTCTGCCCTTCTGACACTTTGCTAACATACTGACAACTAAAAAGTTAGTTTGTAAAGTGCTTTGGGCCCCTTGGTGGTTAGACAGGCACGAAGTCATACATCAGAGAGAAGGCTTCCTGAAGATGACGACTTGGAACAGTTGAGGTTTCTGTCTGCTGTGACACCAATTGTCCCTTTGCTCTTCTGTAATTCTTCGCCTGTAGAGATAACATGGGAAGCAGGCTGGAAAGTAAATAGAGAAAACTCGAAGCTTTGTACTCATGAGAAATCAGAGGTAGTATTGTGTAGTCAATCAATAAGCACACAGACACTACCTCCAGCCTCCTTGGCTCAAACCCTGGCTCGGACACTTATTAGCTGTGTGAATTTGTTTTATTTTTATTTTATTTTTTTCTTCTCATTTCTTAAGGAGTACAAGCTATGTGAATTTGAACGCCACTTAACTTCTCTGTTCTTCAGTTTCCTCATCTGCAAAACACAGGAAATAATAGCATTGATCTTATTTGTGTGAGAATTAACTGCGTTTTAACCCATGTCTCATCCTTAGAACAGGGCCTGCATGTGACAAGTATTTGTTACTAGCTATTATTATTAATCATAATTGGATGATTTTTTGTTTACAGTAGTTAGAAAATTTTGAGTTAGATTAATTTATCAACAAAGTGAGAGAGGGTGGAAGAGGCCACACACAGAGGTTAAAAAAAAAAAAAGTGCAGAAAACAGTTCTTTAAATAATTAGGTGTTTTGTTCTCAGAGAAAACTCAGTTTATTTCATAAAAGACCCCAAAGCTCTGCCTGGCTTTGCCCTTTCCTGGTTAGAAAAATTAAAGAAAAATGTCACTCTTTGTTTCCTGCTCTTTATCTTCGTTGAATTTGGACCCCTAAATACAAAGTAGAGCCGTGAGCCAAGTAAGTTTTTCCACCAAAGCCTACACTCCGTTTGCAAATACATCCTTCCTAGTCCATTGTTTTTCCTTCCTCATTGGAAAGAATTTAAAATCTCATCAAAAGTACCAGGCTTTCCCAGCAAGTCACACATCCCCAAAGCCAGGTTCAATCACACCTCTCAGTGAAAAGGAACCCACTCTGGAAAGACAGGGACGGCAGCTCCTCAGCACTGCGTAAATTAATATCACAGCTGCCACTTTCATAAGAAAATCAAAACCAGCGTTTCGGTTTGTAAACATACACTTCACAGACCCACTGCAGGATAGAATGCTCCTAAGTATTCTGAATTTGTAACACCCAGAAAAACCTCCAGAGTGTTATTTACAGTACTTGCTTCATAGGGAGGAGAATTAATGTTTCAGTGTTTTAAGGAACAAACACAGACATAGGAAAGAAAGAAAGCAAATTATTTAATGAATACTTTTTAAAAATATGTCACTGTGCATAAAAGTGTTTAGAGATACATTCAAGGCCCATGTCACTGTATGACACTTCTTCATTATCACTTCAATAGCAGTGAATCCAGGGGGTGGGAGCACAAATTCTTGCTGTGTATTTCTTCCATGTAACACTTCATACAAAAAAGAATGACTTTAGTCCTTTAAGCCCCACCCCAATACTTTCGAAAATACTATATTCTTGCCTTAAAACAGTGCTTTTGTGTATCTCAAATGTTTGATGCACTGTTTGCAGTAGTAATATTGAATGAGCATTTAATTGTATTTCGCCATTCCTAATGATGATCAATAATGTGTTCTTTCCATATTCCACCTTAAAAAAATTTACAGTGGGATAAAATAAAAACACATCAACGGAAAGATTGTCTTCAGTTGGCAATGCTGGGTGAATTTTAAATTTCCCTTTTCACAATGCAGCCATTGCTATGAAACTCTGAGGGCGGATTAATGCTTTTCTGGTACTTCAATGTATCAGAACATGGATTTGCCGACAACAGCTGCAGCAAATTCCCCTGACTGAGAAGAATTACAAGTATTATCACCTAGATCATTAAACTGGGTTCATAGATTGCAGGATGTCTTCAATCAATTCATCTAAGATAACTTGAAGCCAGCTGGACCCCTTCAAGTGAGAACTTGACTTAATTGGCCAATAAGTGGCTGGAAAAGGTGCATGCTATTTGATAAAATTACCGAGTGAGCAAGTGATTACAGTTTGGAGAAGCACCGATGGTAGACTTCAGGTCAGCCCTTTTGGGGAGGGCTAAGTTAATGTCCACTATTAAGTGCTGCTGTGAAAAATGGTGGCTTGCATGGAGCTCAGATGGAAAAGAGGATCCAGGTCAGGCTTCAGCTGATGGAGTGGGCAAGAGGCACACATTTATCATCTCTTTGGCCTCATTTCTGCCTTGGTAATAGTCCCACACTAACCACTCTGCCGTTGCCTGGTTTTCTGATTCCCTTCCATTTTATTGGCATAACTAAAAATATTGCCCTAGCCAATGAATCCATCTGGAAGGAAAAACCACTTTTTCCTCAATAGTATCCCAAGGGTCTTTTCCACAGAAAGGTTAAAGAATCAAGAAGTTGAAGAACACGCCATTTATACATACATATCGATAATTATTCTCTTCCTGTAGTGAGGAGAGTGAAGTATTATTGTTTGCCTATGACATATGTCTACATATTATCAGCAGAGTTTAGGAAAATGGGTAAATCAAAATTAAAATATGTTACCAGCCTGTTGGCAAAAAATATTAAGTAAAAACAACTCTTCATGTTGAAACAAAGGTTTCTTAACATTTCTTCCATGACATTCTTTTTTTCTTGCCGCTAAACGTTTTAGCCAGTTTGCAAAAAAAATAAAACTTTTGACAGATTTAGTTCAAGATTTCAGGTTAACAGACCTGCAACAACACATTGTCACTTGAATTATTGGTGTTAGACAATAATGCAGTATTATTCAGGGGGAAGTCCCAAGATGAAGGTTCCAGTACACAGTGTACTCATTTCTTATCCAGAAATCGACCTGTTTCATGGATTTTTTACTAAACAATGTAATTTTACTACATAATAAATAGCATTGGGGTTTTCCACAAGCAGAAAGATGGAAAATAATTCAAACTAAGGCTATGTTTGTATTACTGCCTAAGCTATCACACACATTTTAAATCTGCCTGGTGTTCATAAGATAAATGAGTTCATCAGTTTGCAAATGCCAATTGCATTGCTGGTATCCCTTCAATTCTATTTGTTAACTTACTTTTGGAGGTAAGTTCAATGGTTCTGAGCTCTGCTTTCCTCATTAGTGTGTCATTTGGGCAGACACACTATGTACTACGGAAGAAGTCGGCCTCTTTCCAAGTGGGAAGTATATGCACACCTTGGAGCCTCTGCACCTACTGTTCTCTCTACTGGAAAACTCTTCCTCGTCTTCAGACCTGTGTTCATATGTCACAGAAAGACCTTCCCAGGCAGTCTATGTAAAATGGCTACTTGCCAATCTTCCCTGTTTCTTGCCCTGCTTCACTGCTATTGATATCATATCATATATTTAGATTCTTATTTTATATCTACATCACTAGAATATGGGCTCTGTAAAGATCAGGTCATAGTTGGTCTTGTTCACATCTATATCCCCAGATTATATGCTCAATATACATGAATGAGTGACTATCTTATCCAAGAGTCACCAAGAATGAAATCCATAGGTTGCCATAAAGACAAGCCAACACATGCTCACCAGAGGCATTCCCAAGTAAAAATTTCTTGTTAGATACCAAGGTAGTTCGAGAGCATGTCTAGTATGATTTCATTGCTGTGCAGCTCATCACCCTTCTCAAGATCCACATGTCCCCCAGGGCCCTGCCACAGTCCGGTTTATTTCTCCTTGAAGCCTTTCCCCACTGCTCTTGCCTTTCATCTCTCCATGCCGTCCCAGCCCTCCCGTTTGTCATTGCTCCTTCTCTGGCTCCATCTTTCACCAGGCTTGCTCTTCATTTTCCTTTACAGTTTCATGTCCCCATATCATTTTCCCAATTAATTGAAGACAAGAAATAGGCTCATTGAAGGCAAGAAATAGGCTCCAGATAACCTTTCTCAGTCCTCATTGTTTCAGTCTTATAAAAGGTACATAGTAAACACGTGTAACATTGGAAGATTTTCAAATAGAAGCCATTGATTTGCATGGCAAAAGCAGCTAACATTTACCTAGAGCCTAGTCAGCCAGGCAATGTGTATCCCATTTATGGAATAAAACAATGTCACTTAATTCTCCCAGCACACCATAGGGATAGTTACTATTATTGCCTCCACCTTACAAATGAGGAACACAAGACCTAGAGAAGTAAAGTGTTTGGATCAGGTGACGTGAAGATGTGGCGTGCACCTGGACTCAAACAAACCCTGGTCTTTCTGCCCCAGAGTCTGAGCTCTAAGCGTGTTGTTCTGTTGCATTTGTGACTTGCAGTCTTTAGGCTTCTCTGTCAATGCATCTTTACTTAGGTCCCAGATCTTCCAAGGACAAATTGAAAGTCAAACATATTCTGCAAGTGTATGTTTTAAGTTGTCTTATTTTTATCATAGCCATGAACTATTTCCAACTAATGAGAAAGCAAGTCGTTTTCAATGCAGCACCTTAGAAATCAACATCTTATGAAACTTCAATCTGCATTGATTTTCTAAATAGCAGAATTTCACCTCCACACCACCAATCTCCTGCTTCTAAAATATTTCTTCAGAGTGATATCGAAGAAAAATAAGGCAGGAGGTAGGGAATCATCTTCACAAGCTTTTTGATGACCACATTGTTGTTCTATCAGCTGTTTGAAATGGAAATCACCTTCTGGGTGGGAAAGAGAAGTAGAGGTTACAATTTCCACCTCCCATGGTATATTCCTAGAGTATTTTAGTGAAGAGTTAAATCAGAGAGCACTGGACTGGTACACACATTTTTCTGTTACCCTGAGATCTTTTGGGTGAAAGGGCAGCACTGAATTAAGCATTTAGTGTATTCAAAATCTGTGACCCAGAGCTGGTGTCTGAAAGCATCATTGATAATAGGGCTGGAAGCACATTATACTTTCCTGGTACTTATCTCATCTTGCCTCGGACAATCTACTCCAGGAGTCATAATTATCCCACTAGGAAAACTGTCCCATTGTCTGCTAGTCTTTACTGGCAGGAAGTTTTTCTTGCTCTCTCCGTCTGTATCCTTTCTCAGCAGGGCCCATTATTTCTCATTTAATTAGTAGCACTTGATATATATAGCCCTTTCCTCTTCATTTATGTTGTTTTCATTTAAATAATTACAAAGTGCAATGTTCCCACTCCCTATAGGCACATGTTTTATAGGCTGAGAAAGAGGATTGCAAGCCACAGGCTTCAGTTTATCTTTCAAGCATGACTCCACCATTTTCAAATGACCAAGGCAGATACCTTTGTGCTGATGATGGACCTTCAGGAACGTGGGCAATTACTCTGTTTCCTCTAGGAATGGATACAGATAGGAACTGGCTGGCAGGGAGATGGAGCAAGCTACCCAAACCACCCAATGACACAATTGTTGATGTGGTCTACTGGAACATCTGTTCTGGGCAGGACACCAGGCAGGTGCTGTAGATACAACAGTGGATAAGATGCAGGCCTTCCCTCATGGGGCTTGCAGTCTTACAATCTAGAAGAGAGACTTGGGTCAAGGCTCTTGGACAGTGCTCAAAATTTATATGCATACGAAATTATGGGAGATTTTGTTAAAAGATAGATTCTGATTCAGTAGATCTGGGTGGTGCCTGAGAGTCTGTATTTCTTTTTTTAATTTTTAATTATTATGGATATGTAATAGTTGTACATATGACACATGTGATATTTAATACAAGCATACAAAGTGTAATGATAAAATTAGCATAATTGGGATAGCCATCACATCAAGCATATATCTTTTCTTTGTGTTAGGAGCTTTCCAGTTCCACTTTTTTTGTTATTTTAAATTATACAATAAACTATTGTTAACTATAGTCTCCCTATTATGCTACTGGACACTAGGTCTTATTCCTTCTCTCTAACTGTATTTTTATACTCATTAACCATTGCTCTTTATCCTCTCTCTCCACCACCCTTTCCAGTTCCTGAGAGGTAACCATCATTCTACTCTCTATCTCCATGAGTTCAATTTTTGTTAAGCTCCCACATATTAATGAGAACATGGGATATTTGTCTTTGTGTGTCTGGTTTATTTCATTTAATATAGTGTCTTCCAGCTCCATCCCTGTTGGTGAAAATGACAGAATTCCATTCTTTTTTATGGCTGAATAATAGAAAATATGGTACACGGATGATTTCTTTCTTTTTTATTTTTTCTGGTCTGTCAGATTTCACAGCCTTTTATTTTTCTATTCTATTTTAGAGAGTCTACATTTCGAACACACTCCCAGGTGATGTGATGCTGATGTTGCTGCCCCAAGGACCACAGCTTGAGTAGCAAAGAGTCTAGAGAGTGGCATCGAGACTCATCTCGGCATCCCGGCTGCCAAGTGAACGTTTTGCATTTGGGCAGGTTCCTTAGAGAAGTGAAGTCTTACCCTCTGGCAAATGGGGCTCTAATATCATGTCCCCAAGTTTTTGTGAAGCCAAATAAGTGTGAAAACATTTGATGCATTTTTATGTGCTGTACAAATCTATACTATTACAAGGAAATTATATTCTTGTACTCTGCATTTTTGAACATTTTGAACATGCTTTTTTAAAATTTTAATTAATTATTATTATTTTTGAGACAGAGTCTCATTCTGTCGCCCAGGCTAGAGTGCAGTGGCACGATCTTGGCTCACTGCAATCTCTGCCTCCTGGGTTCAGGCGCATCTCCTGCCTCAGCCTCCCGAGTAGCTGGGATTTCAGGTGCCCACCACCACACCCGACCACACCCGGCTAATTTTTGTACCTTTAGTAGAGACAGGGTTTCACCATGTTGGCCAGGTAGGTCTCAAACTCCTGACCTTAGGTGATCCGCCTGCCTCGGCCTCCCAAAGTGCTGGGGTTACAGGTGTGAGCCACTGCAATTGGCTAAACATGCAGTATCTTTAACCAAAATCTGATGTTACATTGTTTTGAACCGTGATCACTTCCATGTCTCTTAAACCGGACTTTCAAAGCAAATGTCTTTAATTTTAAGACCAGAGGAGTTGTGTTTCCAAGTTAGAATGCCACAGGAAAAGCACATTTCTATGGTTAAAGCACTAACACATTTTGACTTCACTGTGAAATGGCATGGGCACCAGGCACCACCATAAAATGGTCTTTGGATGGAACTTGAATTTTTTGATACTTTTATTAAAAAGAACTAGGACATCCATTTGGCTGGGAAATGTTGATATTGGGGATCATTTTAAGTACATTTTAGGTGGGCATGATGGCTCACACCTGTAATCCTAACATTTCGGGAGGCCAAGGCAGGAGGATCCCTTGAGGTCAGGAGTTAGAGACCAGCCCAGCCAACATGGTGAAACCCCATCTCTACTAAAAATACAAAAATTAGTCAGGCATGGTAGCCAGTGTTTGTAATCCCAGCTGCCCAGGAGGCTGAGGCAGGAGAAGCGCTTGAACTCAGGAGGCGGAGGTTGCAGTGAACTGAGATCACACCACTGCACTCCAGCCTGGGTGACAGAATGAGACTGCATCTCAAAAATATATATATTTATATATACACATGTGTATATATATTTTTATATATATATATTTTTTTATATACACATGTGTATATATATATACACACACACACATTTTAAAGCCTTGGGTTTCTCTGTTATTAAGTGTGGTTATAGGCAAGGGTTTTGGTTTGCAACGTATCAGCAGTATAACCTAGGGCAAGTTACTTACCCTCTCTAACTCAAGTTTCCTATACTACAAAATGGGCACGATGACACTTCCTAATTAAGGATGTTATGAAGATTAAATAAACCAGTGCATTAAGGGACCGAGGTACAAAGCAAACTAATATCAATACCTACTTCTCTTTACCAGTGTTTGGAAGAACTAAATCTGGCCTTGTTCTGAGTCATCTGGTATCTTATACATGTTCTGGCTCCTCCTTTAGCCAGAAACCCTGTCCTGGGCCCATTACCCCTTCTTCTGCGGGTTCCCATTAGATTGCATGCTGATATTTAAAAAACAAAAAAACAAAAAACAAAAAAACAGGCTATTCCTTGTTTTTAGTAAGAAAATAAAGATTCAATAATTCATATTCATTATGATTGCAGTGTTTGCCCTAATTGTTTTTCGTATGGTAAAATATATATAACAAATTGCCATCTTAGCCATTTTTAAGCATACAGGTTAGTGGTATTAAATACATTCATAATGTTATGTGACCATCACCACCAACCATCCCCAAAGCTCTTTCCCTCTTGTTAAATTGAAACTCTGTACCCATTCAACAATAACTCCTCATTTCTTCCTCCCCCTAGACCTGGCAACCATCATTTTACTTTCTATCTCTCTGATTTTCACTGCTTGAAGTACCTCATATAATTGGAATCATACAGCATATGTCTTTTTGTGACTGGCTTATTTCACTTAGCATAAGGTCATCCAGGTTCATCCATGTTGTAGTACATGTCAAAACTTTCTTAATTTTTAAGACTGAATAAGATTCCATTGCAGGCCAGGCGCGGTGACTCATGCCTGTAATCTCAGCACTTTGGGAGGCCGAGGTGGGTGGACCACCTGAGGCCAGGAGTTCGAGACCAGCCTGGCCAAGATGGTAAAACCCTGTCTCTACTAAAAATACAAAAATTAGGGAGATGCAGTAGCGCGTGCCTGTAATCCCAGCTACATGGAAGGCTGAGGCACGAGAATCACTTCAACTCAGGAGGCAGAGGTTGCAGTGAGCCAAGATCACACCACTGCACTGCAGCCTAGGAGACAGAGCGAGACTCCGTCTCAAAAAAAAAAAAAAAAGACTCCATTGCATGTACAAACCACATTTTGCTTATCCATTCATCTATCAATGGACCCTTGGTGATATGGTTTGGCTGTGTCCCTACCCAAATCTCATCTTCAATTGTAGCTCCCATAATCCCTATGTGTCATGGGAGGGACCAGGTGGGAGGTATTTGAATCATGGAGGTGGGTTTTCCCATGCTGTTCTCATGATAGTGAATAAATCTCACAAGATCTGGCCGGGCGCAGTGGCTCATGCCTGTAATCCCAGCACTTTGGGAGGCTGAGGTGGGTGGATCACCTGAGGTGGGGAGTTGGAGATCAGCCTGACCAACATGGAGAAACCCCATCTCTACTAAAAATACAAAATTAGCTGAGCATGGTGACACATGCCTGTAGTCCCAGCTACTAGGGAGGCTGAGGCAGAAGAATCGCTTGAACCTGGGAAGCGGAGATTGCGGTGAGCCAAGATCACGCCATTGCACTCCAGCCTGGGCAACAAGAGTGAAACTCCGTCTCAAAAAAAAAAAAAAAATTCTCACAAGATCTGATGGTTTTATAAAGGACAGTTTCCACACCACATTCTCTTGCCTGCCACCATGTAACAGGTGTCTTTGCTCCTCCTTTGCCTTCCACAATGATTGTGAGGCCTCCCCAGCCATGTGGAACTGTGAGTCCATTAAACCTCTTTTTCTTTATAAATTTTATTAGCAGAGTGAGAACAGACTAAGACACTTGGGTTGCTCCCACATTTTAGCTATTGTGTATGATACTGCTGGGAACCTGGGTGTATATGTATCTCTTTGAGACCCTGAACCAGGACTATTTGAAACCTCAATCTTGAAGATACTGATCTGGCTAAGAATGAAGATTATTTGTAGTATCCAGAGCTATACTGTCCACGTGAAAAACTGGTATAAAGATGGAGAAAGGGGAAAAACAAACTATCAAATCTGTTGAGCATTATTACATATTGGGCACTGTGCTGAACACCATACAAACATTACCTGTGCCCTTAGCTCCAGATGAGGAAACTGAGGTTCAGTGATGATAAGCAACTTAGCCAAGAGCTATGGACAATAATATTTGAACTCACCCACTTAACTCCGAGGTCTGTGATTTTAAAAACAGTTTCATATGCCTCGGTCATGTGATACTGCCTGCCTGTGAAGGAGAAGTATCTGTACCCTGCTCCTGCTGCCACTTTGTGCCCAACACACCCTAAGAGGACACCAAGGTCAAAGAGGTCTGCGAGTATCTGCTGCTTCATTGCCCACTGGCCAGCATGGAGATGGAATAGTTTGTCACTGTGTCTTACCTGTCTGTTGTAGGTCAGGGTTCCCCAGGAAAAAGACTCTGAGATTTGTGCATAAGAGATTCATCAGGGAGTGCTCTGTGGAACAACATCTGTGAGGAATGAGGGATGTAGGAGAAACACCTCACCCAATCCCACAGGGCACTCTGATACCAGGATGGCCCTTGCGAATTGTACCACCTTGAGGCAAGGGAGGAGGCAAACTTTTTGCGACAGGCTCATGCTCTGCTGGCCACGCTGCAGTTCAATGATGTGATCATGGCTCACTGCAGCCTCAACCTCCTGTGCTCAAGTGATCCTCCCACCTCTGCCTCCTGAGTAGCTGGAACTACAGACATACACCACCACACCCAGATAATTTAAAAAATTTGTTTTGTAGAGACAGAGTCTTGCTATGTTGCCTAGGTTGCGTAGACTGTTAATCTCTCCTATTGACCATATTTCTGCAGGATGCTTGTGGTTGGGGATAGGGGCATGATTTTAATAACCCAAGGAGAGTGACTTAGCTGAGAGCCATCAGCCATCAAGAACTAGAAGGATGAGTGTGTCAGTCTGAGGGGAACTGGGTGGTCACTACAGTGTTCACTACAATAGTCCCTTGCTTCTTGCCCCCTCCTCCTCCCTGGGCATTCTTTCCCATGCCAAGAGGTTAATTCCAGAGATTGGGAATGGGGGCGGGGGGGCGGTAATCACATCTCCTGGGATGTTGCAAGCTGCATTCAGTCGTTTTCCTATCTGATAAATTATGTGATGGAGGTGGGGGCAGGGGAATGGTACCCAGACTCCTGCCAGCTTGGTTGCAGCAGCACAGAAGCACATCTAATCCCCAAGCACCACACTTTGGGCATTTTATTTGCATCCCTGGGATTTTTAAGTTTAAAAAAAAAAATTCCCTATGTGAGAAAAAAAAAAAAAAGGAGCCAGAAAATAGTCTAAAAGCACATTACCAGGAAATTGTTTCTACTGTGTTTATGACTGTTCTTAATGTTTTATGAATATGCTAAAAAAAATGCTCAGGCATATTTCCTTGGGCACTCTAGTTAATTACTTATTCTGAGTGCTTCTACTCCATTCCTTGCAAAATGTGTTGTGCATTAATTCTGATGATGTACAAAAACCCACCTGCAAGGAAAAACTCTGAATCAGTAATGCTGATAAAATGAGCAGCCCTCCTGGGGCTCCACTGAGAAGGAGGATACTGGACAGAATTAGAATCCTGTAGCTAGGGCTATTCATAATGTCATTAACATAAAGGCAATTAAATGAGTTTTTAACCTACAACCCTTTATTGTTATTAATGAACATTAGAAAAACACAGGAGATAAAATTGGTAATTATCTCTGCACCAAGCTATGCAATAATGTGTTTAAATATAAAAACAAAACAAATGATTATTGTTAGTATTTTCAGTAGCAGAAACCCCAGGAGCAGCTCCGTCATATTTAATCACATGGGCCCACGCCAAGAGGGTTAATTAAAAGAGGGTTTTTCCTTCTATGTGCCTGGTTGTTCAGTTTAATATGGAATCAACAAACGTAAATGTAAATTTGCAAAATGTCCTGAGCAGTTGTTTCTGCCTGCAGGTTAACCACCTTTACAGAAACACTGACTAATTCCTCCTCCTTCAGGACAATGGTCTATGGCTCCATAACTAAGTTTTTCCTTTCTGAAAAAATTACCACACAATGCCTTCAAAGCCCCTTTCAAGAACAACTGTATAAATCCAGGTTCATTGCCTAAGCTTGCTGTTCAGTAAAAATAATTTAAGCATTTGAAGAGACATGTAGATTTAAAAAGTAATAATAAATGAGATCTCAGCACTATACCATATTCAAAGAGCCTCTGATTTAATTTTTTTCTTTCTTTATGCAAACTCTACAGCCTATAAATAAGGCCTCCTAGATAGAGCTTGTTTATGAGGATACAGCAGCTAATGTATGGCGGAACACCCTGCATCTAATAATAGTTTTCCATTAATTAATTCAGTTTGTATAGCTTACAATTGAAAATGTTAGTATCACATCCCTTAAAATTTGTTCCAAACTGGCTTTGTTTCCAAAGCCCATTTTTAAGATGATGCATACTTCTAATTTGTCTTTACAGTGGAGCCCAGGGCAAACAATGCCACACAAATGTGACCCTTGGAAACAGATTTTGAACAACTGCCATGTGGCAAAGCTAGTGCTTTTTGTGTTCACTTGATTTTTCTCATACATTCAATTCTACAAAATAATATAATAATAACTGCTGCCTATCTTTTTAAAAAATAAAATAACTGTAGCAACAACAGATTACATTTGTGTATTACTTTACAGTTAACAAAACACTTTGAATAACTTTGAGAGATACGGAGATGAAAATTATGACAATCCACATTCACTTTCATATTTCATAGGCCTATTCTTTCTCATACAGTGTATTACATGGATCAAGCTTCCCTACCTATATGCAAACCCCTTAAGGGTTGAAATTGAGCCACAAGTGCCAGGATCAGAATTTAGGTATGGGAAATAAAGGGGAGCAGTTTTCTTTTTTTAAAAAAGTTGATTATGCCACCCAAAGCTGCTGGGGCTCAGAATTTAAGGCCAAGGATGAATCCCACCTGGCCAACTACCTGATAGATCATTAGAGGTCAAGTCATCCAGCAAGAGCATTGATGAGGCCCAAGGTGAGCCCCTCAATTTTCTCCCAAGCTGCATTTTAGAAGGAAGGAGACAGCAGTGTCTGGGGCAGTGCCTGGGCCAGGGGAGTGAGGCAGAGCAATGGGAGTTCCCCTAAGGTGTCAGTCCCTTCCATACCAGCTCGGTGCGCTGTGTCCCGGCTGGACTGAGAGAGCAACGCTGCATGCAACCCCGGGAGCACACACAACTGCCTGGTCTGTTCTACACGGACCCATTGCCAGTGTCAGATAAGTCCACAGTAGTGCCTTTACCTTCTCAGTTCCGGATTATGGCTCTCATAAAAGGCCAAGACACCTTCTCTGTCTGTAATCGCCCTTTGGCCACTGCCCTGAGCTGGGATCAAGTCTCCTGGGTTCAAGTGATTCTCCTGCCTCAGCCTCCCAAGTAGCTGGGATTACAGGCACCCACTACCACGCCCGGGTAGTTGTTGTATTTTTAGTAAAGACAATGTTGACCAGGCTGGTCTCAAACTCCTGACCTCAAGTGATCCATCTGCCTTGGTCTCCCAAATTAATGGTGCTCCCCTAGGATCTAGGAAAGTCAGGCTGTGAGCAGGGGCTTCGACAGGATGGGTCTCTGTTTATGGAATATCTCTGTGCTGAAACTGTACTTTTAGATGCAGAGCATGAAGTAAGTAACTTTTCCCTGTAAAGTTTCTTTGAATACACGGAGCTTTGGTGTAGGGGGTGGAAGGGGAGAAGTATTCATTAAAGCCATTTGCATTTTCAAGTTCCATTATTCCTGATCCTTCAGAACATGCTGCCCGGCTGGTGCCTCTGCCATGTGGCAGACGCAAGCTCAAGGTCAACCTCCGGCTGTTAGCCAAACAATTGGGATCCGCAGCACACTAAACTTCCCCCTTTCTTGTCACCCTCCCTGGCTATTAACCACCCCTAGGGCACCCTCAGGGGCCGCAAATTTTCTCCTGGCGCCTCCTCTGACTTGTGAAAATTCTAGAGGCCTGTGAGGTGAATGAAGAGCAAGCACAGGGCCATATGCAAGGGCCTTTGATGATCTGACATCAGACAGCCGAGGGAGGAGGGACGGTGGCTGGGTGGCTGCTGTATTGTCCACCCTTTGATTTGACTCATTCTGGCTGCCCTGCGTGGCTGCTGCCAGTGGGCCGGCCAGAGAGAAGGTGGCCAAACAGCAGAACAATGGCACAGCCTTTCACAGCTGGAAAATCATTTTTTAAAGACCTCCAGGAGGCACCAGTTGGTCCTGGCAGCTGATATTTGATCTGGGGAGTGTGGAGCAGCTGATGCCAAAGCAGGAGTCTCCAGCCTCATTCCAACTGCAGGCTGGCTATGGAGCTGCTCGTTCACTCACCTCCCTTCTGCACTGACCCAGCCTCCCCAAAAAAGCCTGGGGCATATCTCCATGCTAAATCTTCTGTATTCAAAGACAGAGTCACCTGAGCTCTTCTACCCCTCCCTCCCCATCCCAACACACACTCGTTTTTCACCAAGCTCTCAGAAAGAAAAACAATAAATACCATTCATAAGACAGATTTCTGCAAGAAAGAATGCCAATTTCACATTCCAGAAACTCAGAGAAACAGGAAAATTCTTTGCAAATGGTCCTGCTTGGACAATTTTGATGGGCTATTTATCTATGCCCAAAAGAGTGACACTCATTCACTTAAAAGTGATAGTTGCTTTTCAAAAAATACTAGTTTGAATACAATTTGTCTGCAGTCAGTGCAATTTGGTCTAAGTTGAAATGACTACAATTAAGAGTGTATTATATTTAGAGTAACCATATAGTTAATCATCCAAACTATGACTTTTTTTAATTTTTATTTTATTTTATTTTATTGAGATGGAGTCTCACTCTGTTGTCCAGACTGGAGTGCAGTGGTGTGATCTTGGCTCACTGCAACCTCCATCTCCCGGGTTCAAGTGATTCTTCTGCCTCAGCCTCCCAAGTAGCTGGGATTACAGGCACCCACTACCATGCCCAGGTAATTTTTGTACTTTTAGTAAAGACCATGTTGACCAGGCTGGTCTCAAACTCCTGACCTCAAGTGATCCATCTGCCTCGGTCTCCCAAAGTGCTTGGATTACAGGTGTGAGCCACTGCGCCCTGCCCAAACTATGACTATTTTTAGAGTGAAAGGGGACTATTATTAACTCCAAAACTGGCATAAAGTGCACTGTGCACTAGTTAAACTGGGATTCCCACATCTTCCTATTGTTTTCACATCATCCTCACAATATACTTTGCAGAGTAAAGAGTCCAGAATCCACAGAGGACAAATCTACTTTCTATTATTAGTCTGATCTTCTCACTCTTAAAAGGGAGAAACACTTTAAGTCTCAAACCACACATCTAACCACTACATAGCAAAAAGGGAACAAGCATAAAACTCAC
This sequence comes from Theropithecus gelada, assembly GCF_003255815.1. Taxonomy (NCBI): domain Eukaryota; kingdom Metazoa; phylum Chordata; class Mammalia; order Primates; family Cercopithecidae; genus Theropithecus; species Theropithecus gelada. The sequence continues at coordinate 118,678,652 of NC_037668.1, forward strand.
ATTGTCAGGTTTTGGAAAAAGGACTGAAGTTGGAGTCAGGATATGTGGTTTAAATCCTAGTGTTATAAAAACAGGTCCCAATCCAGACCCCAAGAGAGGGTTCTTGGACCTCTCACAAGAAAGAATTTGGGGCAAGTCCATAGAGTAAAGTGAAGGCAAGTTTATGAAGAAAGTAAAAGAATAACAGAATGGCTACTCCATAGGCAGTGCAGCGATATGGGCTGCTTAACTGAGTATACTTATAGTAATTTCTTGATTATATGCTAAACAAGGGGTGGACTATTCATAAGTTTTCTGGAAAGGGGTGGAGATTTCCCCCGGAGCTGAGGATTCCTCCTCTTTTTAGATCATATACGGTAACTTCCTAACATTGACATGACATTTGTAAACTGTCATGGTGCTACTGGGAGTATCTTTTAGCATGCTAATGCATTATTAGGATATAATGATCAGCCAGGACGACTAGAAGTCACTTTCTTTTTTTTAAATTATTATTTTACTTATGTATTTATTTATTTATTTTGAGACAGGGTCTTACTCTGTTGCCCAGGCTGGAGTGCAGTGGCGGATCTTGGCTCACTGCAACCTCTGCCTCCCGGGTTCAAGCAATTCTCCTGCCTCAGCCTCGCAAGTAGCTGGGATTACACGCACTCACCACCACACCCAGCTAACAGAAGTCACTTTCATCGCCGTCTTGGTTTCAGTGAGTTTGGGCCAACTTCTTTACCACATCCTGTTTTATCAGCAGGGTCTTTGTGACCTGTATCTTGTGCCAACCTCCTATCTCATCCTGTGACTAAGAATGCCTGACCTTTTGGGAAGGCAGCCCAGTAGATCTCATCCTCATTTTACCCAGCCTGTATTCAAGATGGAGTTGCTCTGGTTTGAATGCCTCTGACACTAGCTCAGCTGCTCCTGATGCTGCTATAACATCTATTACTACTACTATTACCCCTGGTAGTAGTACTGTTACTACTAATGCTACTGTTCTCCTACTGTTACTATTTCTACTAAGAGCTACTATTTATTGAACAGTTACTGTGTACCAGGCACTGTGTTAATGGGAACCTGTGCAGAGCCTCATAATAGTCTCAATAAAGAGGCTAAACAGGGGTTTACCATATGATAATTAGGTACCTTATAGGCACAATAATCTATGATGTAAGTGTCATTATCATTCCCATTTAAGAGAGGAGGAAACTGAGCCTCTGGAAAGTTGAGTAGGTCTGATTCAAAGCTCACATTCTCGACCACTGTACCACATTGCCACAAAGAGCTTGCCACCTCTTCTTCCAGCTCTCCAATGGCATTCTCTCAGTGTTGGCTCTTAAATACTTATATATGCATAACATAAAATTATGTGGCTTCACAGGCCTTCAAAAATGCAGAAGGCATGACCAACGAGCCACAGTAAAGATGATGTAGGGCAAAATAGCTGAGGATGAAGATCACTAAGACTCCATGTAAATCAGAATCATCAGACCAGACTGCAAGGCCCAGATAAATCACAAATGCAGAGGAGTGCCTGGCACTTGGTAGACCTCGGTGGATATCAGTAGAGTGATCTGCCCATCAGATGCTCACAGTCCACCTCTACATCACTGTGCAGCTTCTGCTTAAGCATTTCCAGGGACAGGTTGCTGACTACCCACAAAGGGAAACCATTTCCTTTTACAGCAGGGATGGCGATTATAAAATATTTTCTTATATTAAGACAAAATTCCAACTTCCTGTAATTGCCACTCTTTGATCTTTGTTCTACTCTTTACATACCTACATAATACGTTCTCTGCTCCACATATTTTCCAATAGAGAAACGTCTCTATTTACCAACAAGTTATAACTTGATACCTGTCCTTGGGTCCATTGGTTTCCAAGTCCACAGAGGCAAAGAAAGGTTTCTGTTTGCAGTCTCTGGATGCATTTTCACAAAATAGAAATATGAGTTGATATTTCAAAGCTTTACAACCAAGCATAGTCTCTTCTTTACTGCTAATTTTATTGGGCCTCCTTTCCCATTAGTAATCTAGCATTATCTTTTTTTTCACATATGCTTTTCTTTTTTAAAAATATAATTTTAAATTCTGGAATATATGTGGAGGATGGGCATAGGTTTGCTACATAGGTAAACGTGTGCCATGGTGGTATACCTATCAACTCATCACCTAGGTATTAAGCCCCACATGTCTTAGCTATTTGTCACGATGCTCTCCCCGACCCTGCCCTTCTGACAGGGCCCTGTGTGGGTTGTTCCCCTCCCTGTGTCCATGTGTTCTCATTGTTCAGCTCCCATTTATAAGCAAGAACAGATGTTGTTTGGTTTTCTGTTCCTCTGTTAGTTTGTTGAGGATAATGGCTTCTAGCTCCATCCATGTCCCTGCAAAGGACATGATCTCATTCCTTTTTATGGCTGCATGGTATTCCGTGGTGTATATGTAGCACATTTTCTTTATCCGATCTATTATTGATGGGACTTTGGGTTGATTCCATGTCTCTACTATTGTGAATAGTGTTCCAATAAACATATGCTTGCATATATCTTTATAATAGAATGATGTATATTCCTTTGGGTATATACTCAGTAATGGGATTGCTGGATCAAATGGTATTTCTGGTTCTAGATCTTTGAGGAACCACAACACCATCTTCCACAACGGTTGAACTAATTTACATTCCCACTAACAGCATAAAAGCTTTCCTATTTCACCACAGCCTCACCAGCATCTGTTGTTTTTGACTTTTAATAATCACCATTCCGACTGACATGAAATGGTATCTCATTGTGGTCTTCATTTGCATTTCTCTAATGCAGTGATGTTGAGCTTTCATGTTTGATGGCCACATAAATCTCTTCTTTTGAGAAGTGTCTGTTCATGTCCTTTGCCCACCTTTTGATGGGATTGTTTTTCTCTTGTAAATTTGTTTAAGTTCCTTGCAGATTCTGGATATTAGACCTTTGTCAGATGGATAGATTGCAAAAATTTTCTCCCATTCTGTAGGTTGTCTATTTACTCTGATGATAGTTTCTTTTGCTGTACAGAAGCTCTTTAGTTTAATTAGATCCCATTTGTTAAGTTTTCCTTTTGTTGCAGTTGCTTTTGATGTTTTTGTCATGAAATCTTTGCCTGCGCCTATGTCCTGAATGGTATTACCTGGATTTTCCTCTAAGGTTTTTATAGTATTGGGTTTTACATTTAAGTCTTTTTATTATTATTATTATACTTTAAGTTCTGGCGTACATGTGCAGAATGTGCAGGTTTGTTATATAGGTATCCAGCTTGAGTTAATTTTTGTATAAGGTGTAAGAAAGGGGTCCAGTTTCAATTTTCTGAAGATGGCTAGCCAGTTTTTCCAGCACCATTAATGAAACAGGAAATCCTTTCCCCATTGCTTGCTTTTGTCAGGTTTGTCAAAGATCAGATGGTTGTAGATGTGTGGTCTTATTTCTGAGATCTCTATTCTGTTCCATTGGTCTATGTCCCTGTTTTTGTACCAGTACCATGCTGTTTTGGTTACTGTAAACTTGTATAGTTTGAAATTGGGTAGCGTGATGCCTCCAGTTTTGTTCTTTTTTGCTTAGGATTTTCTTGGCTATACGGACTCTTTTTTGATTCCATATGAATTTTAAAGTAGTTTTTTCTAATTCTGTGAAGAATGTCAGTGGTAGTTTAATGGAAATAGCATTGAATCTATAAATTACTTTGGCCAGTATGGCCATTTTCACGGTATTGATTCTTCCTATCCACAAGCATGAAATGTTTTTCCATTTGTTTGTGTCCTCTCTTATTTCCTTGAGCAGTGGTTTGTAGCTCTCCTTGAAGAGGTCCTTCACTTCCCTTGTTAGCTGTATTCTTAGGCATTTTATTCTCTTTGTAACAATTGTCAATGGGAGTTCATTCATGATTTGGCTCTTTGCTTGTCTGTTGTTGGTATATAGGAATGCTTGTGATTTTTGTACATTGATTTTGCACCCTGGAACTTTGCTGAAGTTGCTTATCAGCTCAAGGAGTTTTGGGCTGAGATGATGGGGTTTTCTAGATGTAGGATCATATCGTCTGTAAACAGGGACAGTTTGACTTCCTCTCTTCCTATTTGAGTACTCTTTATTTCTTATTGCCAGGTTTCTCTTGCCAGATTGCCCTGGACAGCACTTCCAATACTATGTTGACAGGAATGGCAAGAGAGGGCATCCTTGCCTTGTGCCAGTTTTCAAGGGGAATACTTCCAGCTTTTGCCCATTTAGTATGATACTGGCTGTGGGTTGGTCAAAAATGGCTCTTACTATTTTGAGATATATTCCAGCACTACCTAGTTTATTGAGAGTTTTTAACATGAAGTAATGTTGAATTTTATTGAAGGCCTTTTCTGCATCTATTGAGATAATCATGTGGTTTTTGTCTTTGGTTCTGTTTATGTGATGAATTACATTTATTGATTTGAATATTGTTGAACCAGCCTTGTATCCCAGGGATGAAGCCGATTTGATCGTGGTAAATAAGCTTTTTGATGTGCTGCTGGATTTGGTTTGCCAGTATTTTATTGAGAATTTTTGCATCGATGTTCATCAGGGATACTGGCTTGCAGTTTCCTTTTCTTGTTGTATCTCTGCCAGGTTTTGGTATCAGAATGATGCTGGCTTCATAGAATGAGCGGGGAGAAGTACCTCCTTTTCAATTGTTTGGAATAGTTTCAGAAGAAAGGATACCAGCTCCTCTTTGTACCTCTGGTAGAATTCAGCTGTAAATCTGTCTGGGCCTGGGCTTTTCTGGTTGGTAGGCTATTTATCACTGCCTCAATTTCAGAACTTGTTATTGGTCTATTCAGGGATTCAAATTGTTCCTGGTTTAATCTAGCATTATGTATGTGAATCATCTGTTGAGAAACAGAAGTTTCCTTTCTTGTTGATCTCTGTCAGTGTAGTGGAAACCCCTTAGCAGGGTTGGTTATTAATAGTACATAGTTGTACTAATTTAGTACATTATCTGTACTTAGCTCCTCACCATTCATTTTGATGCTGTAGAAAATAAAATGTCCTCCAACTTAGGAACCCTCCGTGGCTGGGGACAAACCTTCAATATCAATGCGTTCAACAAACTGAGGCTCCAAGTTCTCAAACTAAATCCTTGGCTTCTACATCATAGTCTTGGAAACCCTCTTTCATCCCCTTTTGAAAACTGTGATTATATTTGCTCATTTCCAATTTTCCTGGGATGTAGTAGGTTCATAAAAATCCTCAATATTAGTCAATATTCTCCTTTCCATCTTCTTACCAAGACTTTAATGAACATCTTATATGTAAAGCTTTTGTTTCTCCACCAAAACAATAAAAAAGGAGCAAAGAGGAATCAGATCCAGCCTATAGAAAACCACAGGTAATGAAGACCCACTGTAGTAAATTATACTTCTGAATCTGTTAGATATACATTATGTGAGATATATACATAATATGTATGCTTCAGATTAACTCTGTATTCAGGCAGAATCGGGTTCTGCACATGATCCATTTATCCTATGACCTCAAGAGGTGCCAAAGAGCATTTTATAGATAAAAACACAGACCAAGGGAGCCTCGCCCCCACAGCTCCCCAGTTTGTGAATCAGGATTCACGTGTGGCTGGTTCATCCAGTGATTCACTAAACAAATTAAGAAAAATGACCAATGAGCACAGAATTCAGATTTTAATGGATTTAGCACAAAGCATTTTTCTTTTGTATGTGCACACAGAACATACACTCTGTCTCAGCATTCTCAGCTTTCAGTTAGTGAGTAGATTCAGGGGCGATTTCTCAGTCCTGGTTACACTCTAGGAAAAACACAGGCAACTTTGATTGCACCATTGATGAAATCCTATTCCATATACAATTCTGGAATGTTGTACCAGGTCTCCTTTGGCTGGAGTTGTACCATGTTGCATTGGCAATCTTTTGGCATTTGAACAATAGGCAAGCATCTGAACATCTGTGTCTACATAAATGATTTTTCATAGTGGTTCTTTGAAACTTTATTTAAATTCCTATCCCAGGAACACTATGCAAGTGTCTGGGAGAAGTAATCTTGCATAGCAATGGCGATAAAGTCTCTCTTCAGCCAGGCTTTTTCTTTGGCGTGTGTGTGTGTGTGTGTGTGTGTGTCCATCCAGTTGTGCATGCATTTACTCACGTGTGTATACACCTACAAGTACACACATATAAACACTTGACTGATAATTTTTGAGCACTTACCAAGTGCCAGGCCCAGTGCTAATTGCTGTCAATCAAATTAATGTAAAAGATTGTAAAAATCCACAGTACAGTAAGAAAGACAAACAAGTACTATAAAAGAAATAGGAAGTGTGAGGAATAGGTGTGCACAGAGAGGAGAGGGTGTCAGGGAGGGCTTTAATTGAGCTGGGTCTTTAAAGATAAGTAGACGTCTGCTAAGTAAATTAAAAGAGAGAGTAGTGTAATCAGAGAGGAGTCTGCACAAAGATTTGAAGAGTGTGGCATTTCAGGGGACAGTGGGAGTTTAATGTAGTATAAGATAAGGCAGACAGCATTAAGGGGAGAACAATGAAGCTGATGGAAGCAGGAGTACATCTGGAAGGGGTTCGAACATCAGGTCTGAGAGTCTGAGCTTTATTGTGTAGGCATATGAGAGGCTGACTCCATTTGGGCAATGATCTGGGGTTGCAAGTGGTTATGGAAAAGATACTCCTATAAGCTACTCAGGAACACTATATAGAGAAATTATTACATATATTACTAAAGCTATATTGTGCCTCTCAGGGTTCCCCAACCTTAGCACTACTGACATTTAGGGCCAGATAATTCTTTATTGTGGGGGCATGGCCAGTGCATTGTAGCATGTTCAGCAGCATCCCTGCCATCTGCTCACTAGATGCCAGTGGCTCTCACCCCCAACTCGTGACAACCAAAAATGTCTCTAGGCATTGCCAAGTGTCTCCTGGGGACAAAATTGCTCCTCATTGAGAACCACTGGTATAGTTCTTGTGGTAGGTGCTATGCTAGGAAATTCTTCCAGAGGCAAAGTAGAAGTATAGAGTGAGTTGGCATGGAAAAAGAAACACTTTAGCACAATCTGCAGTGGCTGGGGGCAGTCTGCTCTTCCAGATTCCACTTTGAAGAAATCCAGAATTTTTTTCTGTCATGTAGCCTATACATCCTAGGTAGACTCTATCTTTTGACTGTGTAATTAGGTAATCTTATCCTGGCTGTTGGCCCAGGGCCACACGAGACCAGAGCATCCACTCTGAAGACCACCCTTTAGCCAACTGTATTAGAAAAGTAAAACCTGATATACCCTGGCATCCAGTCAAATAGACTTTGTTGTCACAGGTGATTTTTACACAGGAAGAATACCGAGATCAAGCCTGCTTTCAGGAAAATGAGCAGTGACTGTGAGGCACATGTACTGGAATGAGAAGAGATGAGGGTCAGGCCCTGGAGCTCCAATAAGGAGGCTGCTCCTATACTCAAGGCAAGAAGTGCTGAAAACTTGACTAAGTGACACTAGGAATCGGAGGAAAGGACCACCCCAGAGGACAGTTCCACAGTAAAATGACAGAATTTACCAGCCAATCAGATGGGAACAGAGAAGTAGGACCTGCACATGACTCCATTGTTTCTGGCCTTGGAGACTGGCTGCACTCTAATGTTATTGACCATCTGGAATAGAAAGAGACCAGATTCAATTTGATTCCTGTCGCCTTGTTGATCTATGATAAAATAATTTGCTAAATCATTTTAAGAGTTGCCATTATAGTTACAACTAATTAATAAATCCAGAGCCATTATAATCACCATTAATTCCTACTAACTTCATAGTATCCCATATTAATTCGTTTGGGAAAAAAAGAACTAGAATATTCATGCCTTACCCTCCAGAAATTCTGATCAAATTAAAAAGATATACATTTATTTAAAAATTGAATTATAAAACAAAACAAGACTATCAAAGAGGATCTAAATAAGCAACCCGTGTGTTTCTGGCAATGAGTTCTGTGAGTTCAGAAAAGGGCCAGAGTAGAAACACTCACCCAGAGCTTAGTCAGATGGAGGCCAACCTTAAAGGGCACATACGGGTTGACATTGAACAAGCATACGGTATGTTCTATCCCTTAGAACTGGGGCTCTCAAAATAAGGTCTGGGATCCCTGGGGATCCTCCAGACTATTTCACAGGGGTCTGTGAGGTCAAAACTATTTTCAGATCCAATCAAGATTTTATTTATCTTTTTCTCTCTTATTCTGACATAACGTTTACAGAGGAGTTTTTCAGAGGTCAGGTGATGTGGTGACATCCTTATTCTGACAGTGCATGAAATGTGTGCTTTTGTATTAATTGAGTTTTTAAATGTTCCCAGTTTTAGCTTCTAACATGATAAATATCTCTATCTATCTATCTATCTATCTATCTATCTATCTATCTATCTCACATTAGCCCACTGATATGGTTTGGCTGTGTCTCCACTCAAATCTCACCTTGAATTGTAGCTCCCATAATCCCCACATGTTGTGGGAGGGACCAGGTGGGAAGTAATTGAATCATGGGGGTAGGTTTTTCCCCATGATGATCTCCTGATAGTGAATAAGTCTCATGAGATCTGATGGTTTTATAAAAGGGCAGTTCTCAGGCAACCTACAGAATGGGAGAAAATTTTTGCAATCTACCCATCTGACAAAGGGCTAATATCCAGAATCTACAAAGAACTTAAACAAATTTACAAGAAAAAAATCAAACAACTCCATCAAAAAGTGGACAAAGGATATGAACAGACACTTCTCAAAAGAAGACATTTATGCAGCCAACGAACACATGACTAAATGCTCATCATTACTGGCCATCAGAGAAATGCAAATCAAAACCACAGTGAGATACCATCTCACACCAGTTAGAATGGCGATCATTAAAAAATCAGGAAACAACAGGTGCTGGAGAGGATGTGGAGAAATAGGAACGCTTTTACACTGTTGGTGGGACTGTAAACTAGTTCAACCATTGTGGAAGACAGTGTGGCGATTCCTCAAGGATCTAGAACTAGAAATACCATTTGACCCAGTAATGAGATGACTGGGGATATACCCAAAGGATTATAAATTATGC